>NC_069504.1:489900826-490068326 GCF_027579735.1 Bombina bombina
CTATGATAACCTCAGTGAACACAACCTCAAAATTCATTCACAGATTTAGGGAGATCCACCTCAACAGTTTTAGAAGCCTAAATATTATGTTCTCATTTTTGTAAGTGTTGTAATAGAAAGAAAAAAACATAATTTATGTAAGAACTTACCTGATAAATTCATTTCTTTCATATTAGCAAGAGTCCATGAGCTAGTGACGTATGGGATATACATTCCTACCAGGAGGGGCAAAGTTTCCCAAACCTCAAAATGCCTATAAATACACCCCTCACCACACCCACAATTCAGTTTAACGAATAGCCAAGAAGTGGGGTGATAAAAAAGTGCGAAAGCATATAAAATAAGGAATTGGAATAATTGTGCTTTATACAAAAAAATCATAACCACCACAAAAAAGGGCGGGCCTCATGGACTCTTGCTAATATGAAAGAAATGAATTTATCAGGTAAGTTCTTACATAAATTATGTTTTCTTTCATGTAATTAGCAAGAGTCCATGAGCTAGTGACGTATGGGATAATGATTACCCAAGATGTGGATCTTTCCACACAAGAGTCACTAGAGAGGGAGGGATAAAATAAAGACAGCCAATTCCTGCTGAAAATAATCCACACCCAAAATAAAGTTTAATGAAAAACATAAGCAGAAGATTCAAACTGAAACCGCTGCCTGAAGTACTTTTCTACCAAAAACTGCTTCAGAAGAAGAAAATACATCAAAATGGTAGAATTTAGTAAAAGTATGCAAAGAGGACCAAGTTGCTGCTTTGCAAATCTGAACAACCGAAGCTTCATTCCTAAACGCCCAGGAAGTAGAAACTGACCTAGTAGAATGAGCTGTAATCCTTTGAGGCGGAGTTTTACCCGACTCAACATAGGCAAGATGAATTAAAGATTTCAACCAAGATGCCAAAGAAATGGCAGAAGCTTTCTGGCCTTTTCTAGAACCGGAAAAGATGACAAATAGACTAGAAGTCTTTCGGAAAGATTTAGTAGCTTCAACATAATATTTCAAAGCTCTAACAACATCCAAAGAATGCAACGATTTTTCCTTAGAATTCTTTGGATTAGGACATAATGAAGGAACCACAATTTCTCTACTAATGTTGTTGGAATTCACAACTTTAGGTAAAAATTCAAAAGAAGTTCGCAACACCGCCTTATCCTGATGAAAAATCAGAAAAGGAGACTCACAAGAAAGAGCAGATAATTCAGAAACTCTTCTGGCAGAAGAGATGGCCAAAAGGAACAAAACTTTCCAAGAAAGTAATTTAATGTCCAATGAATGCATAGGTTCAAATGGAGGAGCTTGAAGAGCCCCCAGAACCAAATTCAAACTCCAAGGAGGAGAAATTGACTTAATGACAGGTTTTATACGAACCAAAGCTTGTACAAAACAATGAATATCAGGAAGAATAGCAATCTTTCTGTGAAAAAGAACAGAAAGAGCAGAGATTTGTCCTTTCAAGGAACTTGCGGACAAACGCTTATCTAAACCATCCTGAAGAAACTGTAATATTCTCGGTATTCTAAAAGAATGCCAAGAAAAATGATGAGAAAGACACCAAGAAATATAAGTCTTCCAGACTGTATAATATATCTCTCTAGATACAGATTTACGAGCCTGTAACATAGTATTAATCACAGAGTCAGAGAAACCTCTTTGACCAAGAATCAAGCGTTCAATCTCCATACCTTTAAATTTAAGGATTTGAGATCCTGATGGAAAAAAGGACCTTGAGACAGAAGGTCTGGTCTTAACGGAAGAGTCCACGGTTGGCAAGAGGCCATCCGGACAAGATCCGCATACCAAAACCTGTGAGGCCATGCCGGAGCTACCAGCAGAACAAACGAGCATTCCTTCAGAATCTTGGAGATTACTCTTGGAAGAAGAACTAGAGGCGGAAAGATATAGGCAGGATGATACTTCCAAGGAAGTGATAATGCATCCACTGCCTCCGCCTGAGGATCCCGGGATCTGGACAGATACCTGGGAAGTCTCTTGTTTAGATGAGACGCCATCAGATCTATTTCTGGAAGTTCCTACATTTGAACAATTTGAAGAAATACCTCTGGGTGAAGAGACCATTCGCCCGGATGCAACGTTTGGCGACTGAGATAATCCGCTTCCCAATTGTCTATACCTGGGATATGAACCGCAGAGATTAGACAGGAGCTGGATTCCGCCCAAACCAAAATTCGAGATACTTCTTTCATAGCCAGAGGACTGTGAGTCCCTCCTTGATGATTGATGTATGCCACAGTTGTGACATTGTCTGTCTGAAAACAAATGAACGATTCTCTCTTCAGAAGAGGCCAAAACTGAAGAGCTCTGAAAATTGCACGGAGTTCCAAAATATTGATCGGTAATCTCACCTCCTGAGATTCCCAAACTCCTTTTGCCGTCAGAGATCCCCACACAGCTCCCCAACCTGTGAGACTTGCATCTGTTGAAATTACAGTCCAGGTCGGAAGCACAAAAGAAGCCCCCTGAATTAAACGAGGGTGATCTGTCCACCACGTTAGAGAGTGTCAAACAATCGGTTTTAAAGATATTAATTGAGATATCTTTGTGTAATCCTTGCACCATTGATTCAGCATACAGAGCTGAAGAGGCCGCATGTGAAAACGAGCAAAGGGGATCGCGTCCGATGCAGCAGTCATAAGACCTAGAATTTCCATGCATAAGGCTACCGAAGGGAATGATTGTGACTGAAGGTTTCGACAAGCTGCAATCAATTTTAGACGTCTCTTGTCTGTTAAAGACAGAGTCATGGACACTGAATCTATCTGGAAACCCAGAAAGGTTACCCTTGTCTGAGGAATCAAAGAACTTTTTGGTAAATTGATCCTCCAACCATGATCTTGAAGAAACAACACAAGTCGATTCGTATGAGATTCTGCTAAATGTAAAGACTGAGCAAGTACCAAGATATCGTCCAAATAAGGAAATACCACAATACCCTGTTCTCTGATTACAGACAGAAGGGCACCGAGAACCTTTGAAAAAATTCTTGGAGCTGTAGCTAGGCCAAACGGTAGAGCCACAAACTGGTAATGCTTGTCCAGAAAAGAGAATCTCAGGAACTGATAGTGATCTGGATGAATCGGAATATGCAGATATGCATCCTGTAAATCTATTGTGGACATATAATTCCCTTGCTGAACAAAGGGCAAGATAGTCCTTACAGTTACCATCTTGAACGTTGGTATCCTTACATATTGATTCAATATTTTTAGATCCAGAACTGGTCTGAAGGAATTCTCCTTCTTTGGTACAATGAAGAGATTTGAATAAAACCCCATCCCCTGTTCCGGAACTGGAACTGGCATAATTACTCCAGCCAACTCTAGATCTGAAACACAATTCAGAAATGCTTGAGCTTTCACTGGATTTACTGGGACACGGGAAAGAAAAAATCTCTTTGCAGGAGGTCTCATCTTGAAACCAATTCTGTACCCTTCTGAAACAATGTTCTGAATCCAAAGATTGTGAACAGAATTGATCCAAATTTCTTTGAAAAAACGTAACCTGCCCCCTACCAGCTGAGCTGGAATGAGGGCCGCACCTTCATGTGGACTTAGAAGCAGGTTTTGCCTTTCTAGCAGGCTTGGATTTATTCCAGACTGGAGATGGTTTCCAAACTGAAACTGCTCCTGAGGACGAAGGATCAGGCTTTTGTTCTTTGTTAAAACGAAAGGAACGAAAACGATTATTAGCCCTGTTTTTACCTTTAGATTTTTTATCCTGTGGTAAAAAAGTTCCTTTCCCACCAGTAACAGTTGAGATAATAGAATCCAACTGAGAACCAAATAATTTGTTACCCTGGAAAGAAATGGAAAGTAGAGTTGATTTAGAAGCCATATCAGCATTCCAAGTCTTAAGCCATAAAGCTCTTCTAGCTAAAATAGCTAGAGACATAAACCTGACATCAACTCTAATAATATCAAAAATGGCATCACAAATAAAATTATTAGCATGCTGAAGAAGAATAATAATATCATGAGAATCATGATTTGCTACTTGTTGCGCTAAAGTTTCCAACCAAAAAGTTGAAGCTGCAGCAACATCAGCTAATGATATAGCAGGCCTAAGAAGATTACCTGAACACAGATAAGCTTTTCTTAGAAAGGATTCAATTTTCCTATCTAAAGGATCTTTAAACGAAGTACCATCTGACGTAGGAATGGTAGTACGTTTAGCAAGGGTAGAAATAGCCCCATCAACTTTAGGGATTTTGTCCCAAAATTCTAACCTGTCAGACGGTACAGGATATAATTGCTTAAAACGTTTAGAAGGAGTAAATGAATTACCCAATTTATCCCATTCTTTGGAAATTACTGCAGAAATAGCATTAGGAACAGGAAAAACTTCTGGAATAACCACAGGAGATTTAAATACCTTATCTAAACGTTTAGAATTAGTATCAAGAGGACCAGAATCCTCTATTTCTAAAGCAATTAATACTTCTTTAAGTAAAGAACGAATAAATTCCATTTTAAATAAATATGAGGATTTATCAGCATCAATCTCTGAAACAGAATCCTCTGAACCAGAAGAGTCATCAGAATCAGAATGATGATGTTCATTTAAAAATTAATCTGTAGGGAGAGAAGTTTTAAAAGATTTTTTACGTTTACTAGAAGGAGAAATAACAGACATAGCCTTCTTGATGGATTCAGAAACAAAATCTCTTATGTTATCAGGAACATTCTGCACCTTAGATGTTGAAGGAACTGCAACAGACAATGGTACATTACTAAAGGAAATATCTGCATTAACAAGTTTGTCATGACAATTAATACAAACAACAGCCGGAGGAATAGCTACCAAAAGTTTACAGCAGATACACTTAGCTTTGGTAGATCCAGCACTAGACAGCGATTTTCCTGTAGTATCTTCTGACTCAGATGCAACGTGAGACATCTTGCAATATGTAAGAGAAAAAACAACATATAAAGCAAAATAGATCAAATTCCTTATATGACAGTTTCAGGAATGGGAAAAAATGCCAAAGAACAAGCTTCTAGCAACCAGAAGCAATGAAAAATGAGACTTAAATAATGTGGAGACAAAAGCGACGCCCATATTTTTTAGCGCCAAATCCACATTATTTGGCGCCTAAATGCTTTTATATCGTCGATCTGAAAAGGGAGGTAAGAGATGAATCTCTACGACCGATAACAGAGAACCTATGAAATAGACCCCGTAGAAGGAGATCACTGCATTCAAATAGGCAATACTCTCCTCACATCCCTCTGACATTCACTGCACGCTGAGAGGAAAACCGGGCTCCAACTTGCTGCGGAGCGCATATCAACGTAGAATCTAGCACAAACTTACTTCACCACCTCCATCGGAGGCAAAGTTTGTAAAACTGAATTGTGGGTGTGGTGAGGGGTGTATTTATAGGCATTTTGAGGTTTGGGAAACTTTGCCCCTCCTGGTAGGAATGTATATCCCATACGTCACTAGCTCATGGACTCTTGCTAATTACATGAAAGAAAGAAGATAGTGGATAAATAAACTTTGACCTCAGGAGTTAAAGGGTCATAAAACTTTGTTTTTATATTAGGTCTTCTGTTTCCTAAGTATATAATTAACAACTTTAGAGATTTTAAACTTTTCAATTAAAAAAACGTATCTTCTTTTTTTTTCTTTTTTTTTTTTCTTTTTTTTTTTTTTTACAAACCGCATCATGCCGCTCTCTCTCAGTATCAGACAGCCCCTGCACACAGTCACTGAAATGGCAGAAAGCTATTGACCAATCAGAGTGATTTTAATAATTAGCTCTATGAATATTGAAATTTGCAAAGTGCGATCACGTTCTCATGCACAATAGGGTGCAAACATAAACGCATGTCTATTTAGTAGGAAGCGTGTGTAATACAGTTAGCGCTTGCGTTGCTCATCAGTAAACTGACAGTGCAGCAATACTCCTGCTGAAAGCTTAGCCAGAGAAGAGAATTGTGGGATTAAAAATGGAGGTGCGTGATCTCGAGGACTATATGTAGAGCCATCCGTAAATGTCTTTGCATAATTAGCCTAACGGAGGGAGTGTAAATGAAGATAAATTGTGTTATTTTGAATATTTAAATAAAAAAATAAAATAAAAAAAAACATGCAATTATGAATTACAAAGTTTAGATCCCCTTTTTGTTTTATTTTTTTTATTTTGAAGGTTTAATTATTTTAAAGGTTTAAAGCTCATGCACACCATAATATAAACATTGAGGTGGAGGATCGATTAAACAAATAAGAATTTTATTGAGCAAATTTGAAAACCACTTGAGAAGAAACAAAGTAAGGATATACCATTTTTTGCATCGTCAGACGCATTTCGTCATAGCAGACTTAATAATTGACAATACCCTATTGCCTAGTTGTTTTGCTTCATATATATATATATATATATATATCCTCAATCAAGAACGATATTTAAACAAGATACATAAGAATTCTATCATAAGAAAGTTAAAGGGCCATGATACCCAAATGTTGAAACACTTGAAAGTGATGCAGCATAGCTGTAAAAAGCTGACTAGAAAATATGTAAAAAAGAAAGATATTTTACCTCAAAATGTCCCAAGTATTCACACCCCATTGTAAAGGACTTTAAGCAGCAAATCAGTATGTCTGTCATAGGACAGGCAAGGGAGTGAGCCTCATGCACACTGGTGTTATTTCCCTATTCAGTTTAAGGAAGTTTGCTATGAAATCTCATGAGAATGAAGTGAAATCTCATGAGATCACAGTAAAAGAGTTCATGACCTCAGCACTGTTAATGCTGATTGGCTGCTGTTCTTTTCTTTCTTTCTTTTTTTTACCTGCAGCTGAAGTATAACTTTTTACACAGCACTTTGGTGAGCTGAGGAAATTGTGAGGTAAAATATCTTCCTTTTTTACATAGAGATGCTCAGGTGATATTTTCCTGTCATCTTTTTACAGTTATGCTGCATCACTTTCAAGTGATTTAGCATATGAGTATTATGTCCCTTTAAATATAAGGATGCCCATCTATTATTTACAGAAAAATTAATTGTTCATATCAATAAACACAAGTTACATTCTTTATTTAACCCCTTAATGACCAAGGACGTACGCCACACATCCTCAAAAAAAATACAGTTAATGACCGAGGACGTGTGGCAAGCAGCTGGAAGCGATCCTGCTCGCTTCCAGCTGCTTTCCGGTTATTGCAGTGATGCCTCGATATGGAGGCATCCTGCAATAACCCCCCTTGGCCATCCGATGCAGAGAGAGCCACTCTGTGGCCCTCTCTGCACCGGACATCGGTGGCCAGTATCGTTTGTGGGTGGGAGCAAGTCTGGGAGGCGGGTGGGCGGCCATCGATGTGCCGAGTGGAGGGAAGGGGGGCGGGAACAGACGGGAGCGCGCACGGGGGGCGGCGGGCGGGCGCGTGCACGGTGCGGGAGCGGGAGGGAACCGCTACACTACAGAAAAATAAAGCTGTTAAAAGTTTTAAAAAAAAGTTTTTAAAGTTAGAAATAAACAGCTAAGGGATCTGGAAGGGGTGGGGGGTTGGTCTTGGGGGGGGGAAGCTACACTTCAGAAAAGGGCATTTTTTTTTTAAAAAAAAAAGGCAATTTTTTTTACTAAACTGGGTACTGGCAGACAGCTGCCAGTACCCAAGATGGCGCCCATTAAGGCAGAGGGGGAAGGTTAGAGAGCTGTTTGGTGGGGGATCAGTGAGGTTGGGGACTAAGGGGGGATCCTACACAGCAGCATATGTAAATATGCCCCAAAAAAGCCCAAATATAGCTTTTATTTTAGTACTGGCAGAGTTTCTGCCAGTACTTAAGATGGCGGGGACAATTGTGGGGTGGGGGAGGGAAGAGAGCTGTTTGGGAGGGATCAGGGGGTCTCATGTTTCAGGTGGGAGGCTGAGCTCTACACTAAAGCTAAAATTAACCCTGCAAGCTACATAATTAACCCCTTCACTGCTAGCCATAATACACGTGTGAAATGCAGCGGCTTTGGCGGCCTTCTAATTACCAAAAAGCAACGCCAAAGCCATATATGTCTGCTATTTCTGAACAAAGGGGATCCCAGAGAAGCATTTACAACCATTTGTGCCATAATTGCACAAGCTGTTTGTAAATGATTTCAGTGAGAAACCTAAAATTGTGAAAAATTTTACGTTTTTTTTTTTTTTATTTGATGCATTTGGCGGTGAAATGGTGGCATGAAATATACCAAAATTGGCCTAGATCAATACTTGGGGTTGTCTACTACACTACGCTAAAGCTAAAAGTATCCCTAAAAGCTCCCTACATGCTCCATAATTAACCCCTTCACTGCTGGGCATTATACACGTGTAGTGCGCAGTGGCATTTAGCAGCCTTCTAATTACTAAAAAGCAACGCCAAAGCCATATATGTCTGCTATTTCTGAACAAAGGGGATCCTAGAGAAGCATTTACAACCATTTAAGCCATAATTGCACAAGCTGTTTGTAAATAATTTCAGTGATAAACCAAAAGTTTGTGAAAAATTTAGTAAAAAAGTGAACAATTTTTTGTATTTAATCGCATTTGGCGGTGAAATGGTGGCATGAAATATACCAAAATGGGCCTAGATGAATACTTTGGGATGTCTACTAAAAAAAATATATACATGTCAATGGATATTCAGAGATTCCTGAAAGATATTAGTGTTCTAATGTAACTAGCGCTAATTTTGAAAAATAATGGTTTGGAAATAGCAAAGTGCTACTTGTATTTATGGCCCTATAACTTACAAAAAAAGCAAAGAACATGTAAACATTGGGTATTTCTAAACTCAGGACAAAATTTAGCAAATTTAGCACAGTGTTTTTTGGTGGTTGTAGATGTGTAACAGATTTTGGGGGTCAAAGTTAGAAAAAGTGTGGGTTTTCTCCAACATAGGTGTGTCCGGTCCACGGCGTCATCCTTACTTGTGGGATATTCTCTTCCCCAACAGGAAATGGCAAAGAGCCCAGCAAAGCTGGTCACATGATCCCTCCTAGGCTCCGCCTTCCCCAGTCATTCTCTTTGCCGTTGTACAGGCAACATCTCCACGGAGATGGCTTAGAGTTTTTTGGTGTTTAAATGTAGTTTTTATTCTTCAATCAAGAGTTTGTTATTTTAAAATAGTGCTGGTATGTACTATTTACTCTGAAACAGGAAAGAGATGAAGATTTCTGTTTGTAAGAGGAAAATGATTTTAGCAACCGTTACTAAAATCGATGGCTGTTTCCACACAGGACTGTTGAGAGGAATTAACTTCAGTTTGGGGAAACAGTGAGCAGACTTTTGCTGCTTGAGGTATGACACATTTCTAACAAGACTCGGTAATGCTGGAAGCTGTCATTTTCCCTATGGGAACCGGTAAGCCATTTTCTTAGTTTAAGTAAAAGAATAAAGGGCTTCATTAGGGCTTAAAAAACTGGTAGACATTTTTCTGGGCTAAAACGATTACTTTACTAAGTATATTTGGCAGATTATTACTTTTAATAGTTGTTAAATCTTGGGGATTGTTTTAATAAAAACGGCAGGCACTGTATTGGACACCTTTTTCACTGGGGGCCTTTTCTAGTCATAGACAGAGCCTCATTTTCGCGCCTCTAATGCGCAGTTGTTTTTGGAAAGCATGGCATGCAGATGCATGTGTGAGGAGCTAAGAACCACTGAAAAAGCTTATAGAAGGCATCATTTGGTATCGTATTCCCCTCTGGGCTTGGTTGGGTCTCAGCAAAGCAGATACCTGGGACTGTATAGGGGTTAAAGCTTTCAAATTTGGTGTGCAATACTTTTAAGGCTTTAAGTTACTGTGGTGAAATTTTGGTGAAATTTGAACAATTCCTTCATACTTTTTCACATATTCAGTAATAAAGTGTGATCAGTTTGAAATTTAAAGGGACAGTAACGGTTTTATTGTAAACGTTTTTTGTGCTTTGTTGACAAGTTTAAGCCTGTTTAACATGTCTGAACCATCAGATAACGATGTTCTATATGTATGAAAGCCAATGTGTCTCCCCATTTAAATATATGTGATATATTTGTGTCATAATGTCCAAACAAAGTAGGGATAATAATGCCATAGATATGATATTGCCCAAGATGATTCCTCTAATGAGGGGAGTAAGCATGGTACTGCATCATCCCCTTCTGTGTCTACACCAGTTTTGCCCACACAAGAGGCCCCTAGTACATCTAGTGCACCAATACTTATTACCATACAACAATTAATGGCTGTAATGGATAATTCTATTGCATGCATTTTTTTCCAAAATGCCTACTTATCAGAGAAAGCGTGATTGCTCTGTTTTAAACACTGAAGAGCAAGAGGACGCTGATGATATCTTTTCTGACATACCCTCACACCTATCTGAAGGGGCCAGGAGGGAGGTTTTGTCTGAGGGAGAAATTTCAGATTCAGGGAAAATTTCTCAACAAGCAGAACCTGATATTGTAACTTTTAAATTTAAATTTCAACATCTCCACGCACTACTTAAGGAGGTATTATCTACTCTGGATGATTGTGACAATTTGGTCATTCCAGAGAAATTAGGTAAGATGGATAAGTTCCTAGAGGTTCCGGTGCCCCCCGATGTTTTTCCTATACCCAAGCGGGTGGCGGACATAGTAAATAAGGAGTGGGAAAGGCCCGGCATACCTTTTTGTCCTCCCCCTATATTTAAGAAATTAGTTCCTATAGTCGACCCCAGAAAGGACTTATAGCATACAGTCCCCAAGGTCGAGGGGGCGGTTTCTACTCTAAACAAACGCACTTCTATTCCTATAGAAGTTAGTTGTGCTTTCAAGATCCTATGGATTAAAGGTTAGAGGGTTTGCTTAAAAAGATGTTTGTTCAGCAAGGTTACCTTCTACAACCAATTTCATGCATTGTTCCTGTCACTACAGCTGCGTGTTTCTGGTTCGAAGAACTAGAAAAGTCGCTCAATAAAGAATCTTCGTACGAGGAGGTTTTGGACAGAGTTCAAGCTCTTAAATTGGCTAACTCTTTTTTATTTTAGATGCCGCTTTGCAATTAGCTAGATTAGCGGCGAATAATTCAGGGTTTGCTATCGTGGCGCGCAGAGCGCTTTTGCTTAACATCCCTTTCAAGGGTAAAACACTGTTTGGCCCTGACTTGAAAGAGATTATTTCAGACATCACTGGGGGAAAGGGCCACGCCCTTCCTCTGGATAGGTCTTTTAAGGCTAAAAAGAAGCCAAATTTTCGTCCCTTTCGCAGAAACGGACCAGCCTCAAATTCTACACCCTCTAAGCAAGAGGGTAATACTTCTCAAACCAAGCCAGCCTGGAGGCCGATGCAAGGCTGGAACAAGGGTAAGCAGGCCAAGTCACCTGCCACTGCTACCAAAACAGCATGAAGTGTTGGCCCCCGATCTGGGAAGGATCTGGTGGGGGGCAGACTTTCTCTCTTTGCTCAGGCTGGGGCAAGAGATGTTCAGGATCCTTGGGCGCTAGAAATAGTTTCTCAAGGTTATCTCCTGGAATTCAGGGAACTACCCCCAAGGGGAAGGTTCCATGGGTCTCAATTATCTTCGAACAGGCATTCTTACACTGTGTAGAAGACCTGTTAAGCATGGGAGTGATTCATCCTGTTCCATTAGGAGAACAAGGGATGGGTTTTTACTCCAACCTGTTCATAATTCCCAAAAAAGAGGGAACATTCAGACCTATTTTAGATCTCAAGATTCTAAACAAGTTTCTAAGGGTTTCATCATTCAAAATGGAAACCATTCGAACGATCCTTCCTACCATGGCGATGGAGGAGCATCCGGGGGAGTGGGAACTCCATCTGGAAATCTTTGCCCAAATAACTCAATTATGGGGCATTCCAGACTTGGTTCTGATGGCCTCTCGTCAGAACTTCATGGTCCCTTGTTACGGGTCCAAATCCAGGGATCCCAAGGCGACTCTATTGGATACAATAGTAGCACCTTGGATCTTCAACCTAGCTTATGTATTCCCACCGTTTCCTCTCATTCCCAGGCTGGTAGCCAGGATCAATCTGGAGAGGGCTTCGGTGACCTTGATAGTTCCTTTGTGGCCACGCAGGACTTGGTATGCAGACCTGGTGAATGTGTCATCGGCTCCACCATGGAAGCTACCTTTGAGACAGGACCTTCTTATTCAGGGTCCATTCGAACATCCGAATCTGGTTTTCCTCCAACTGACTGCTTGGAGTTTGAACGCTTGATTTTTTCAAAGCGTGGGTTTTCAGTTTCTGTAATAGATACTCTTATTCAGGCTAGAAAGCCTGTAACTAGAAAAATTTACCATAATATATGGAAAAAATATATCTGTTGGTGTGAATCTAAAGGATTCCCATGGAACAAGATAAAAATTCCTAAGATTCTTTCCTTTCTACAAGAAGGTTTGGAGAAAGGATTTTCTGCGAGTTCTCTGAAGGGACAGATCTCTGCTTTATCTGTTTTACTTCACAAAAGGCTGGCAGCTGTGCCAGACGTTTAAGCGTTTGTTCAGGCTCTGGTTAGAATCAAGCCTGTTTACAGACCTTTGACTCTTCCCTGGAGTCTTAATCTAGTTCTTTCAGTTCTTCAAGGGGTTCCGTTTGAACCCTTACATTCCATAGATATTAAGTTATTATCTTGGAAAGTTTTGTTTTAGGTTGCAATTTCTTCCGCTAGAAGAGTTTCTGAGTTATCTGCTCTGCAGTGTTCTCCGCCCTATCTGGTCCATGCAGATAAGGTGGTTTTTACGTACTGAGCCTGGTTTTCTTCCGAAGGTTGTTTCCAACAAAAATATTAACCAGGAGATAGTTGTACCTTCTTTGTGTCCGAATCCAGTTTCATAGAAGGAACGTTTGTTACACAATTTGGACGTTGTCCGTGCTCTAAAATTCTATTTAGATGCTACAAAGGATTTCAGACAAACATCTTCCTTGTTTGTTGTTTATTCTGGTAAAAGGAGAGGTCAAAAAGCAACTTCTACCTATCTATCTTTTTGGCTTAAAAGCATCATCAGATTGGCTTATGAGACTGCCGGACGGCAGCCTCCTGAAAGAATCACAGCTCATTCCACTAGGGCCGTGGCTTCCACATGGGCCTTTAAGAACGAGGCTTCTGTTGATCAGATATGTAAGGCAGCGACTTGGTCTTCACTGCACACTTTTACCAAATTTTACAAATTTGATACTTTTGCTTCTTCTGAGGCTATTTTTGGGAGAAAGGTTTTGCAAACCGTGGTGCCTTCCATCTAGGTGACCTGATTTTCTCCCTCCCATCATCCGTGTCCTAAAGCTTTGGTATTGGTTCCCACAAGTAAGGATGACGCCGTGGACCGGACACACCTATGTTGGAGAAAACAGAATTTATGTTTACCTGATAAATTACTTTCTCCAACGGTGTGTCCGGTCCACGGCCCGCCCTGGTTTTTTAATCAGGTCTGATGATTTATTTTCTTTAACTACAGTCACCACGGTATCATATGATTTCTCCTATGCAAATATTCCTCCTTTACGTCGGTCGAATGACTGGGGAAGGCGGAGCCTAGGAGGGATCATGTGACCAGCTTTGCTGGGCTCTTTGCCATTTCCTGTTGGGGAAGAGAATATCCCACAAGTAAGGATGACGCCGTGGACCGGACACACCGTTGGAGAAAGTAATTTATCAGGTAAACATAAATTCTGTTTTTTTCAATTTTTTCCTCATATTTTATACATTTTTTTATAGTAAATTATAAGATATGATGGAAATAATGGTATCTTTAGAAAGTCCATTTAATGGCGAGAAAAACGGTTTATAATATGTATGGGTACAGTAAATGAGTAAGAGGAAAATTACAGCTAAACACAAACACTGCAGAAATGTAAAAATAGCCTTGGTCCCAAACGGACAGAAAATGGAAAAGTGCTGTGGTCATTAAGGGGTTAAACCAAAGGGGGTTACAGTGTTCATTTGAACCACTTAATTACACCTCTCTCTTGGTTAATAAGAATTCACAAGGGGTGGAGATTGTGAATTCTTATTAACCAAGAGAGAGGTGTACCACAGATCTCAATACCTTGAAATTTAAAGGGACAGTCTAGTCAAAATTAAACTTTCATGTTTCAGATAGGACATACCATTTTAAACAACTTTCCAATTTACTTTTTTCATCAAATTTGCTTTGTTCTCTACCTAGGTTTAGCTTTGTTGAAAAGCTAAACCTAGGTAGGGTCAAACGGATTTCTAAACCGTTGAAAACCGCCTCTTCACTCAGAGCATTTTGAAGTTTTTTCACATTTAGACAGTACTAGTTCATTTGTGTCATATAGATAACATGGTACTCACTCCCGTGGATTTATTTAGGAGTCTGTTCTGATTGGATAAACTGCATGTCTGTCAAAAGCACTGATATAAGGGGGCAGTTTGCAGAGGCTTAGATACAAGGTTTTCTCAAAGGTAAAAAGTGTATTTATATAACTGTGTTGGTTGTGCAAAACTAGGGAATGGGTAATAAAGGGATTATCTATCTTTTAAAACAATAACAATTCTAGTGTAGACTGTCATTTTAAGGGAACAAGTTCTAGTATTGTGGCACTGTTTATAGCCACAGTTGTAGTGGAGAGTGCATTAGCACTTTTTTACTTTCTTGTACTTTGACCTAAGTATTGAATATTACATTGAGTGCACGCAATCCCATAAATTACATACCTGGTATTCAAATTAATATATGATTTTATTGCAAAAGCTTTGCTCAATTATGACAAATGAAACATAGAACCACATTGTGCTAATTTACAGTCTGTTACATAACTGTTACGTAAAGTTTTAGTTTGTCTTACAACAAAGTGACAGCCCTCCCTTGCTAAGTCTAAATTATCTCTGTAAAGTATAGGAAGAATTTTTTTTTAACTATATTAAATATGTTGTGATACTCAGCAGTTAATGACACATGTAATTAATGTTTCACTTTAATGTTGTATATGCTGCTAAAAGTTGTTCTATTACAGTAGAACAACAAATGAGTGTGTAATTTCTTGATGATCAGCACTTCAGGCCACTGTCTATCAAAGCAAGCTATCTGCCCCTTATACCATCTATATGATGCATTTATTGTCCGCTTATCTCCTAAATCCTGTACTCCTTAATTTGTATTTTGTTGTCCCAGCATTATCTTGATGAAGCAGAGAAGGATAAGGAAAGATATACCAAGGAACTACAGCAATACCAAAAAACTGACACATTCCGTTCCTACAGTCGCAAGTCACAGAACCGTCAGAAAGGGAGGCAAAGACAGGGTGAGTGGGCAATTATATAACTAAACAGGGAGAAGAATGAAAGTAGGAAGCAGCAAGCAGTACATTAGTGTGTGTATGTTTGATGGGATGTGGAAACAAGGTCCAGACAAGGTTGAAATGCGGAGAAGATGTAGGAGGTTTTGATAGAATATTAGTTCTTCATAGAGTTGAGCAATATGGCAGTAAATAGTACACTGGTAACATGTTAATGCTGAATTTTGTGATTAAAGACTGAGTTCTGGGCCTTGAGTGTTGTCAAGAGGGTTTACCATTGATTTAGGGGAAATGTGAGTGGTGAGAGTATGGACTCGTAGGATGTGAATGGAGGGACTACTTACAGGTATGAGTATAAATGAAGATCATTAGCTCCAGGGAGGCTCTGCATGGGATGTATCTCAAACAAGTTGGGAGTTGGAAGTAAAAGGGATTTGGAGGGTGAAGAGTAGGCTTGGAGGTTTTAGTTACATAGAGGACTGAGAGTGGGAGAAGTAATGAGAAGGAACTGGTGAGTAGTACAATCAAGAATGGTGTGTGTGTATGTGTGTATGTATGTATGTGTATATATATATATATATATATGTGTGTGTGTATATATATACATATACACACACAGACTATGTGTGTGGGCAAGTAAAGGATTAGAGCGGTACGTATGGAAATGAGGATGTGAGTGGGGTTAAGAGACACATACACAGGTGCTGTACCGGTGCAGTGTATATACAGTTGCAAGAAAAAGTATGTGAACCCTTTGGAATGATATGGATTTCTGCACAAATTGGTCATAAAATGTGATCTGATCATCATCTAAGTCACAACAATAGACAATCACAGTCTGCTTAAACTAATAACACACAAAGAATGAAATGTTGCCATGTTTTTTTGTTTTTTTTTTAAATCAAAGATTTTTTATTAAGGTAATTGGTCAAACACGAGCCATAAACAAACAAAAAAGAGAAATTACAAAGTGGTCATGGCTAAAAACAAAAGTGAATCATGATGGACATATTAAGAGCATGTATATCCAACTATATTACCAGTATACCTCGGATATATTTATTGTACGATTTACATTGATACCTTATATTTTTAGTTGTTTAACAGATTATTACTAAAGTACCTCATTAACAAAGAGTTCTGTCCATTAGCATGATATTTTCAACTGTCATATGTAGAATAAAGAACATTAATGAGAGATACAATTTTACTCCTTAAATGGCAAAATACAAATTGAAATGTAGTAGTACTAAGAAAAAGATATAATATACAATATAGTTAACATCATAAACCATGTTTCTTCACTTAACATATAAGGTTACTCAGGAACCTATTCACAATAATGTTACATAAGAGGAAGACTGGCTTAAATATGTGAAAAGTAGCGGATTAATACCTCAGTAGTATTCACCATATTGGGTAAATAGATACATTAGATTACTGGGTCTAGCAAATCAAGCCGGTTATATTTTGTTGGCTTGCACAGGATTTTGTCGTATGGTGCTAGAAGAGTAGTTATAGAAGTTAAGTCAAGGTAGGCGCATTACTAGACTAAAGAGCTATGCAACAATATGGACCGACAGAGTATTAACACCTGGTGGGTAATGGGGTTGCAAAGGGACATATCAATTTATAAATTAACTTTGCACAGATATCTAATGTTCATTCCAATATTAAAGTATTTGGCAGGGTTGAGGAACCATTATTTTGGAGGTATAGGGTGTACTGCAGCCACCCTAATGTGTGGGGAATTGAATAACAAACTACTAATATTCTAATGTGATACCCCCCCACAATACAAAGGCCCCTCATGGGTATCTCAAGTTGCTGGGCTACCATGTTCATGTTCAAAATGTACAGTTAACAGCTTGCTGAAAAGTAATGTTATAAAGGCAAAACAAGATTGAATAGTAATTTGCACAAAAGTTAAAGCAGGAGAGGCAGGGTAAGCAACATACCAAGTCATACATTTCAGGCTACAATAATGTAAGTATTTTCAGAGAAATCCGTCATTTTAATATAATAAAAACATAGAAACTAGATCTCTATTATGGTTAGCTTTGCTTATATGTGGAAAGAGCATACTTAATAGTTCTGTTCGCTATAAACTATTCTGCGACATACAAATCTGTGTGCTGTTTTATGGAATGAAGAGAAATGACAGTCTCCTGCAAATGCTAAAGGGAAAACTTAGCTCAGCACTGACACATGTGCAATAGTATGGTGTGGAGTCCTTACATAGCTGGTCCTAGCTTCACAATATACATGACAGAGTATATACCACATTGCAGCATATCAAACTATAAAAAGTAAACATAACCGAGCAACTAACAGTAAATGAAAACAAACAAAGTGAAGTCCTCACATATGTAGAGCAAGCTCATCGTGGTAGAACACAATGGAATCCACCGATACTAGTATAGAGTTTCTCTAGCCTATACCTTTTACAAAGTCCGTCTGACAATACCGGTGAGTAGCTGTTCTTTTAAGTGGAACGCTGCTCCAGCGGGAGTCGGCCGCAGCTCCCCGGAGCCTGTCTCCATGAAAATGATCCGGTTGCTGAACATGACGGGCAAATTGGTTAGAGGATAGCGTATATCGGCAGTTCAATAGAAGCTTCCTATCTAAGATGGAATCTACCCGCCTTGAACTCTGCCTATATACAGTGCAGCGTGTGATCTCGGTAGCTAGGTGATGCTCCGAACCTCTGTCTTCCACAAACTCTGTACAATAATCAGAGGCCATATCCGCCCTCCTCTCTTCTACTGTAAAGGGCTGCTTTAGGGAGGATAACCTCTCGGTCCGCTCCATGCTGTGAGACCTGCAGTTTTCCATGTGTCGGGCGCCATCTTGTATGTATGCGTTTCTGATCGTGGTCAGTAGATCGTTAAATCTCTCATCTATTTTATCTTCAAGCTCCTTCAGGAGTATGCTTATAAGGGACTCCATTATAGTGTAAAAAGAGACAGATTTTACCCGGCTGTATGTAGACCCAGGGGGGGAGGATGTTAGTTCTATGTCTCAGGGCCGCAATCGCAATCTCGATCAAATAGGTTCTTCAATCAGGTTGATCTCAGAGATTATGATATCCTCAGACTCCTAACTTTCACCTTTATCAGAGGTTCATATTATTATTAGTAGATGGTATGTTGATCTAATGATAACTCAAATAGTATGTAGTATGCCATCGGAGCTGTTGATTTGAGCCTCTGGTTTCAGCTGCGGCTTGAACACGCCCCCCCAACATCGTTGCCATGTTTTTATTGAACACACCATGTAAACATTCACAGTGCAGGTGGAAAAAGTATGTGAACCCCTAGACTAATGACATCTCCAAGAGCCCAATCAATGAGATGAGATTGGAGGTGTTGGTTACAGCTGCCCTGCCCTATAAAAAACACACACCAGTTCTGGGTTTGCTTTTCACAAGAAGCATTGCCTGATATGAATGATGCCTCGCACAAAATAGCTCTCAGAAGACCTACGATTAAGAATTGTTGACTTGCATAAAGCTGGAAAGGGTTATAAAAGTATCTCCAAAAGCCTTGCTGTTCATCAGTCCACGGTAAGACAAATTGTCTATAAATGGAGAAAGTTCAGCACTGCTGCTACTCTCCCTAGAGGTGGCCGTCCTGTAAAGATGACTGCAAGAGTACAGTGCAGACTGCTCAATGAGGGGAAGAAGAATCCTAGAGTGTCAGCTAAAGACTTACAAAAGTCACTGGCAAATGCTAACATCCCTGTTAGCGAATCTACAATACGTAAAACACTAAACAAGCATGGATTTCATGGGAGGATACCACAGAGGAAGCCACTGCTGTCCAAACAAAACATTGCTGCACGTTTACAGTTTGCACAATAGCACCTGGATGTTCCACAGCAGTACTGGCAAAATATTCTGTGGACGGATGAAACCAAAGTTGAGTTGTTTGGAAGAAACACACAACACTATGTGTGGCGAAAAAGAGGCACAGCACACCAACATCAAATCCTCATCCCAACTTTGAAGTATGGTGGTGGGGGCATCATGCTTTGGGGCTGCTTTGCTGCGTCAGGGCCTGGACGGATTGCTATCATTGAAGGAAAAATGAATTCCCAAGTTTATCAAGACATTTTGCAGGAGAACGTAAGGCCAACTGTCTACCAGCTGAAGCTCAACAGAAGATGGTTTTTGCAACAGGACAATGACCCAAAGCATAGAAGTAAATCAACAACAGAATGTCTTAAACAGAAGAAAATACGCCTTCTGAAGTGGCCCAGTCAGAGTCCTGACCTCAACCCGATTGAGATGCTGTGGCATGACCTCAAGAAAGCGATTCACAGCAGACATCCCAAGAATATTGCTGAACTGAAACAGTTCTGTAAAGAGGAATGGTCAAGAATTACTCCTGACCGTTGTGCACGTCTGATCTGCAACTACAGGAAATGTTTGGTTGAAGTTATTGCTGCCAAAGGAGGTTCAACCAGTTATTAAATCCAAGGGTTCACATACTTTTTCCTCCTGCACTTTGAATGTTTACATGGTGTGTTCAATAAAAACATGGCAACATTTCATTCTTTGTGTGTTATTAGTTTAAGCAGACTGTGATTGTCTATTGTTGTGACTTAGATGATGATCAGATCACATTTTATGACCAATTTGTGCAGAAATCCATATCATTCCAAAGGGTTCACATACTTTTTCTCTCAACTGTAAGAGTGGAGAGAACCGGGACTGATGGGAGAGTGGCAACAGGTACATTGTTCTCAGCGACTGCCAGGATAAAGTGGGCAGATTACGTACAGATATGATGTGAGTGGGTACTGTGATAGGGAGAAGAGACAGTCTGGTTATGTGTCAGGGGAGAAGAGGCGGTAATAATCATGAATCATTAAAATAATGCTTTAAAAGTGATCTAAATGGCAAACATAACATAATGACAAGGTTGAACTCAAGGTGTAGTAAAATTTAACAACAAAAATAATATTCCCACACAGGGATATGAAACCCCAGGGATATGAAACCCAGAGTATACAATTGTTGAAAACTTTATTTCTCTTGTTAAGTGTATCCAGTCCACGGATCATCCATTACTTGTGGGATATTCTCCTTCCCAACAGGAAGTTGCAAGAGGATCACCCACAGCAGAGCTGCCATATAGCTCCTCCCCTCACTGCCATATCTAGTCATTCTCTTGCAACTCTCAACAAAGATGGACGTAGTAAGAGGAGAGTGGTGTATTATAGTTAGTTTTTTAACTTCAATCAAAAGTTTGTTATTTTTAAATGGTACCGGAGTGTACTGTTTCATCTCAGGATTATTAGAAGAAGAATCTGCCTGTGATTTCTATGATCTTAGCAGAAGTAACTAAGATCCACTGCCGTTCTCACATATTCTGAGGAGTGAGGTAACTTCAGAGAGGGAATCGCGTGCAGGTTTTCCTGCAATAAGGTATGTGCAGTTAACATATTTCTAGGGATGGAATTTGCTAGAAAAATGCTGCTGATACCGGATTAATGTAAGTTAAGCCTTAAATGTAGTGATAGCGACTGGTATCAGGCTTATTAACAGAGATACATACTCTTATAAAAGTGTAATATAAAACGTTTGCTGGCATTTTAATCGTTTTTATATATGTTTGGTGACAAAACTTATTGGGGCCTAGTTTTTTTCCACATGGCTGGCTTGATTTTTGCCTAGAAACAGTTTCCTCAGGCTTTCCACTGTTGTAATATGAGTGGGAAGGGCCTATTTTAGTGCTTTTCTGTGCAGATAAAAATACAGACAGAGACATTCAGCTTCCCTCTGCATGATACAGGACATCTCTGAAGGGCTCAAAAGGCTTCAAAGTCGTGTTTGAGGAGGGTAACAACCTGTGGCAGTTGTTGTGACTGTGTTTAAAAAAAAAAAAAAAACGTTTTTGTCATTTATTATTCTGTTTTTGTTATTAAGGGGTTAATCATCCATTTGCAAGTGGGTGCAATGCTCTGCTGACTTGTTACATACACTGTAAAAATTTTGTTAGTGTAACTGCCTTTTTTCACTGTTATTTCAAATTTTGTCAAAATTTGTTTCTCTTAAAGGCACAGTAACGTTTTTTATATTGCTCGACATCCTGATACAGGCGTCAAGCTTTCAAATTGCCAAATCTCATACAGAGATAGTTCTGGCATTCCTGAGGTCGCATGGGTGGAAAGTGAACGAAGAAAAGAGTTCTCTATCGCCTCTCACAAGGGTTTCCTTCCTAGGGACTCTAATAGATTCTGTAGAAATGAACTCTCCCCACGTGTCGGACCCTTCGCCTCCCGCTCAAGGGACGCACGCTAATATGGCGCCAAATACATCAGGGACGCCCATAGCGATTACTTTGCAGGACATGGCTGCAATCATGAATAATACCCTGTCAGAGGTATTATCCAGATTGCCTGAATTGAGAGGCAAGCGCGATAGCTCTGGGGTTAGACGAGATGCTGTAAGAGCCATGTCTGATACTGCGTCACAATATGCAGAACCTGAGGACGGAGAGCTTCAGTCTGTGGGTGACGTCTCTGAATCGGGGAGACCTGATTCAGAGATTTCTAATTTTAAATTTAAGCTTGAGAACCTCTGTGTATTGCTTGGGGAGGTATTAGCTGCTCTGAATGACTGTGACACAATTGCAGTGCCAGAGAAATTGTGTAGGCTGGATAAATACTATGCAGTGCCGGTGAGTACTGATGTTTTTCCAATACCTAAAAGGCTTACAGAAATTATTAGTAAGGAGTGGGATAGGCCCGGTGTGCCCTTTTCCCCACCTCCTATATTTAGAAAAATGTTTCCAATAGATGCCACTACACGGGACTTATGGCAGACTGTCCCTAAGGTGGAGGGAGCAGTTTCTACTTTAGCAAAGCGTACCACTATCCCGGTTGAGGACAGTTGTGCTTTCTCAGATCCAATGGATAAAAAATTAGAGGGTTACCTTAAGAAATTTACCTGACGGAGTCCAGGTTATCAAAACTTCTAAATGCTTGCCGTGTTCTTCACTCCATTCCGCGCCCCACGGTGGCTCAGTGCATGGAAGTAATCGGCTTAATGGTAGCGTCGATGGACATAGTGCCATTTGCGCGCCTGCATCTCAGACCACTGCAATTATGCATGCTCAGTCAGTGGAAGGGGGATTACACAAATTTGTCCCCTCTACTAAATCTGGATCAGGAAACCAGAGATTCTCTTCTCTGGTGGTTATCTCGGGCCCATCTGTCCAAGGGTATGACCTTTCGCAGACCAGATTGGACAATTGTAACAACAGATGCCAGCCTTCTAGGTTGGGGTGCAGTCTGGAACTCCCTGAAGGCTCAGTGTTCATGGACTCAGGAGGAAAAATTCCTCCCAATAAATATTCTGGAGTTAAGAGCAATATTCAATGCTCTTCTGGCTTGGCCTCAGCTAGCAACACTAAGGTTCATCAGATTTCAGTCGGACAACATCACGACTGTGGCTTACATCAACCATCAAGGGGGAACCAGGAGTTCCCTAGCGATGTCAGAAGTCTCCAAGATAATTCGCTGGGCAGAGACTCACTCTTGCCACCTGTCAGCGATCCATATCCCAGGTGTAGAGAACTGGGAGGCGGATTTTCTAAGTCGTCAGACTTTTCATCCGGGGGAATGGGAACTCCATCCGGAGGTGTTTTCTCAATTGGTTCTCCGTTGGGGCAAACCAGAATTGGATCTCATGGTGTCTCGCCAGAACGCCAAGCTTCCTTGTTACGGATCCAGGTCCAGGGACCCAGAAGTGGCACTGATAGATGCTCTAGCAGCGCCTTGGTTCTTCAACCTGGCTTATGTGTTTCCACCGTTTCCTCTGCTCCCTCGTCTGATTGCCAAAATCAATCAGGAAAGAGCATCGGTGATATTGATAGCGCCTGCGTGGCCACGCAGGACCTGGTATGCAGACCTAGTGGACATGTCATCCTTTCCACCATGGACTCTGCCTCTGAGACAAGACCTTCTAATACAAGGTTCTTTCAATCATCCGAATCTACTTTCTCTGAGACTGACTGCATGGAGCTTGAATGCTTGATCCTATCAAAGCGTGGGTTTTCCGAGTCAGTAATTGATACCTTAATACAGGCACGAAAGCCTGTCACCAGGAAAATTTACCACAAGATATGGCGTAAATATCATTGGTGTGAATCCAAGAATTACTCATGGAGTAGGGTTAGGATTCCTAGGATATTGTCCTTCCTCCAAGAGGGTTTGGACAAAGGATTATCAGCTAGTTCTTTAAAGGGACAGATTTCTGCTCTGTCTATTCTTTTACACAAGCGTCTGGCAGAAGTTCCAGACGTTCAGGCATTTTGTCAGGCTTTAGTTAGAATTAAGCCTGTATTTAAACCTGTTGCTCCTCCATGGAGCTTAAACTTGGTTCTTAAAGTCCTTCATTCTATTGATATCAAACTTCTTTCATGGAAAGTTCTTTTTCTGATGGCTATTTCCTCGGCTCGAAGAGTCTCGGAGTTATCTGCCTTACATTGTGATTCTCCTTATCTGATCTTCATTCAGATAACGTTGTTTTGCGTACCAAACCTGGGTTTTTACCTAAGGTGGTTTCTAACAAGAATATCAATCAAGAGATTGTTGTTCCATCATTATGTCCTAATCCTTCTTCAAAGAAGGAACGTCTTTTGCATAATCTAGACGTAGTCCGTGCCTTGAAGTTTTACTTACAGGCTACTAAAGATTTTTGCCAAACATCTAACTTGTTTGTGGTTTACTCTGGACAGAGGAGAGGTCAGAAGGCCTCGGCAACCTCTCTTTCTTTTTGGCTTCGGAGTATAATCCGTTTAGCCTATGAGACTGCTGGACAGCAGCCTCCTGAAAGGATTACAGTTCATTCTACTAGAGCTGTGGCATCCACCTGGGCCTTTAAAAATGAGGCCTCTGTTGAACAGATTTGCAAGGCTGCAACTTGGTCTTCGCTTCATACTTTTTCCAAATTTTACAAATTTGATACTTTTGCTTCTTCGGAGGCTGTTTTTGGGAGAAAGGTTCTACAGGCAGTGGTTCCTTCCGTTTAAGTTCCTGCCTTGTCCCTCCCATCATCTGTGTACTTTAGCTTTGGTATTGGTATCCCACAAGTAATGGATGATCCGTGGACTGGATACACTTAACAAGAGAAAACATAATTTATGCTTACCTGATAAATTTATTTCTCTTGTAGTATATCCAGTCCACGGCCCGCCCTGTCCTTTTCAAGCAGGTCTAAATTTTAATTAAACTACAGTCACCACTGCACCCTATGGTTTCTCCTTTCTCGGCTTGTTTCGGTCGAATGACTGGATATGGCAGTGAGGGGAGGAGCTATATGGCAGCTCTGCTGTGGGTGATCCTCTTGCAACTTCCTGTTGGGAAGGAGAATATCCCACAAGTAATGGATGATCCGTGGACTGGATACACTACAAGAGAAATAAATTTATCAGGTAAGCATAAATTATGGGTTTTTTTTACTTCCATTATCAAATTTACTTAATTCTCTTAGTATTCTTTGTTGAAAAGATATCTAGATAGATAATATGCATATTTATGGAGCAGTATACGAAAAGAACAAAGTAAATTTGATAATTTTTTTATTTTTTTTTTAAATTGTACACTATCTGAATTATGAAATAATTTTTGGTGTTTTTATGTCCTTTTTAACCCCTTAACGACAGCAGGCTTTTGCACTAAGGGGTTAAATAGCACAACTCTTGCCGTCAGCAACAACACCGCACCACATCCTTCTGTCTGAAAACCCCTTAAAGGGACACTGAACCCAATTTTTTTCTTTCATGATTCAGATAGAGCGTGAAATTTTAAGCAACTTTCTAATTTACTCCTATTTATTTATTATCATTCTCTTGCTATCTTTATTTGAAAAATAAGGCATCTAAGCTTTTATTTTGGTTCAGCCTCTGGACAGCACTTTTTTATTGGTGGATGAATTTATCCACCAATCGGCAAGAACAACCCAGGTTGTTCACCAAAAATGGGCCGGCATCTAAAATTAAATTCTTGCATTTCAAATAAAGATACCAAAAGAATGAAAAAAATGTGATAATAGGAGTAAATTAGAAAGTTGCTTAAAATGTCATGCTCTATCTAAATCACGAAAGAAAATTTTTTGGGTTCAGTGTCCCTTTAAGGTACGTCCGTTTTGTTAAGGGGTTAAGAGGTATATAAGCAATGAAATGTCAATCTGTGTTTTGCTATTTTTATTTTTAAAATACATTTTACTACACCATTTATTTAGTCCAGGACTTTTTGATATTGTGGTGGAGCTGCTCTCTCCTCCCTTTTGGCAGTATATTGAGATCTGTTAGTGGTGGAGCTAAAGTGCGCAGGAGCAGTGGTGGTTTGTTTGTTACCTTGTTTGAAACATTCTTCTCGGTTGATAAATGATAAAATATTAGCTGACTGGATGCTTGTAGAAGCAAAGATTTATCATTTGTTCATTGCAGATTTTCTTTTTATTTCTTTCAGATGGATCTCGGGTGACCCCAAGTTGTCCAGAGGTGAGGTTATATCACTTTCTCTTTGCTAAGTCATTCTATCCCTTACTAAATATGCTAATTTCATTTTTTGGATACAAGTTATGACCCTATAAATGTACAGTATTCTACAATTGTATCAAATTATTCTTCAACCCACACGGTGTGATTGTTCATGTTTATGAATATACACTATTATTTTGTCATTGTCCTCTACTCAATAAAGGCTTTCAGTTGGGGAACCTAAAAAATTTAAATGCAACATAATATAAAATTAAAAGCAAGCCAAGTCCCCTTGCTCTGTGCTAAGAGAGGTGCATATGAAGGAAACAAGCACAGGCTAAATAAGTACTTATTCAGTCCGATGTTGTAAACGAATCCAAAGAGGCTCCTGCACTACCCTCCTCACTTGCGAGCTATGTGTAATGCCCCATGACTTGTATTTCCTTTTTTGCTTTTTCTCTCCTCAGAAAGAATCCGTCCTTAAGGAAAGGCCCGTTTTTGATATCCCGATTTTTACTGAGGAGTTCTTGAATCACAGCAAGGGTGAGGGAACTAATGGAGAGGCTATCAGATTTAGGTTAAGGTGGCAAATTAGGACACCGTCGTTTATCATAGAGAACTTATGCTTTATTTTGTAACCTAGCACGAGAAGCTGAACTAAGGCAGCTGCGAAAATCCAACATGGAGTTTGAGGAACGTAATGCAGCACTGCAGAAGCATGTGGAAAGCATGCGCTCTGCAGTACAGAGGCTGGAAGCTGAGCTCAGTCAGGAACAAGGGAGAAATACTCTGCTGCTGCAGCACTTACAGACTGTACGACAGACTCTGACTCACTGTCTACGGACTGTGCCCATTCCAGGTATGATTTACGCATTGATACATCTCGGGATTTGTATCTTTTTCTTGTTGTTGTAGAATGCTGACAGCTCCTATATATAAGGTCCTTGCTCATATAAATTCATGGTTTCCCTCTTCATTCATGGGTTATCCACACATAGACTAATGTTAAAGGGACTGTAAAATTGGTTTCCCCTTAATGTGTTTCCAATGACTTGTTATACCAGCTGCAGAGAAAAAAACGTATGTGAAATTGCTCATTTAGTTTTATTTTTGTATATAAAATAGCTTATAATGTTCTTTTAAACCGCAACCCACTACAGTGGGCTGAGCTTGCAGGGAAATCAGTCCTCATCTTATAACTTTATGTATACATAAATAATTCTTTAACTTATATCTGTTGGTATACCAAAAAACAATTGAAAATTAACATTGTGTTACTTATCTCTCCTACCCCCCACTGGGAGTGTAATTTCTTCTGCTGGGTATGCTTATATAGCTTTCTTTCCTAAGATATGGAGTTCACAACGTCATTAAATTACTAGTGGGAATATCACTCCTGGCCAGCAGGAGGAGGCAGAGAGCACCACACCAAAGCTCGTCACTTTGTCACTCCCCTACCCATAATTCCCAGTCATTTTATTTGCCTCTGTCAATGGAGGAGGGGAAGTTTGGTGTCTGAAGAAATGAATTCCTTTTTCGGGTTTTGCAAGCAAGGATTTGGGTCTAGCGGAGTCCACGTCAATCTCTTCAGTAGAGTAGTGGTGGCTTTTAAGCAGTTACAAAGTTGTGAGGTAGTCCTTGCTTTGTTTTCTAACACATTGCTGCCCATGGTACAGAAAGTCAGTGTTGGTTACTCTGTTCTTTCTTTTTCTACAGGTCTCTGTAAGAAGTATGTGTCCTTTTACGCCTTGTGAGCTGTCTTCCTGCCGGACAGACTGCAATTAAGTGCTTTTGTCTTCTAGGTCTTGGATACTTGCACTTCAGAAGAATATGTCATATGCAGTAGATGGGGATATTTTAAAAATCCTTTATACAGGATTTTCTTTGGCAGTGGGCAGGCACATTATGTATGTTGAGACTAGGGGTTAATCTTCCCTTTATTGGGATGTTTTTCCTCTTTGGGCTAATTTTGTTGAAATACTTTTATTAATATGTGTGTGACTTATGTTTTATACAGGGATTTATGTATAAACTTAAAATTTAGCAGTTGGTTTTCTTTGCTTGCTTATCTAGAACAGGCTAACTGACAAACTGCTTGAGTTTAAAACCAGCTGCAGCTACTTGCATCTTATGTTGTATGCAGAGAGAAACATGTGCCTTTTACTTGCTGCCTAATTTCCTCTCTCTGCCGGTCATGTGACTTCTCTCTGCTGTCGGATATTCACAGAGCGGAGCAGCAGCATCGAATTTCAGTCTTTTCAGTGTCGATCTATTATACGGTCGTTTTAGAGACTTCTGGCAGCCACATTGTGGTATTAAAAGTTCTTAAAGTGACAGTGTATTTAAAAAAAATTCTACAGTTTGGGGAATTTTTTATTTAGTATTATGGACATGGACCAAGACACTGTTTTTTGACAAATGCTTGTTATGCCTATAGGCACAAATTGTTTTGCCTATGCAATTCTGTGCTGCATGCTTAGCTAGAACACTTCAATTTAAAGATAAATTGTTGTCCTCTGAGCCCAATGTCTCTCAGGATGATGCTGTTCAGGCAATGCAACAGCTTTCTCCTCAAACGTCCCAAGCCTCTCTGGCATCACATACAGTGCCCTGCAGTTCCTCTCAGCCTCCTCGAGGCATTTATTTGCCTGCAGATTTTGCTGCACAGGTATCTTCTGTGGTATCTGCAGAATTATCTGCTTTTCCTATGCTGGGAAAACGCAAGAGGAAAATTAGATATTTAGATAGTAAGGTTTCTATTCCACCTACTGTTACGCAGGTTGCTCTCCCTCATAAGTCTGATGAGGAGGATACGCCGGTAGCTTCTGAGGGTGAAATCTCAGATTCAGACAGTATTATTCCTTCAATTGATACTGAAGAAGTAAACTTCAGATTTAAGCTTGAACACCTTAGTGTACTGTTAAAGGGGGGATTGTTTACTTTGGACGACTTAGATACTTCTGTCGCTGTCAACCTTAAGAAGTCTAGTAAACTTAATAAATACTATGATGTTCCTTCCTCTGTGGAAGTTTTTCCTGTCCCAGACCGTGTGACGGAGATTATTTCACAGGAATGGGAGCAGCCAGGGATTCCTTTCTCCAGTATTTAAAAAGCTGTTTCCTGTTGCTGACTCCATTAAAGATTCTTGACGCATGGTGCCTAAAGTAGAAGGGGCTATTTTTACTCTTGCTAAGAGAACTACGATCCCTATAGAGGATAGCTGATTCTTTAAGGATCCCTTGGACAAAAAACTGGGAGCTTATGTGAAGATGTATGTTCATCAAGGTCTTCAATGGTAACCTGCAGTTTGTATTGCCATAGTAGCAAGTGCGGCATCTTATTGGTGCAACGCCTTGTCTGAATACATTTTAGTAGAGACACTGTTGGAGGAGATACAAGATAGGATTAAGGCTCTCAAACTAGCCAATTCCTTTATTTCTGATGCTAACATGCAAGTTATTAGACTGGGAGCCAAGATGTCTGCAGGGCATTGTGGCTAAAATCTTGGTCAGCTGATTTTACCTCTAAGTCCAAGCTTCTGGCGCTTCCTTACAAGGGGAAGATCTTGTTTGGACCTGGACTGGCAGAAATAATTTCTGATATTACGGGTGGAAAAAGGTCTTTTCTACCACCAGACAAGAAGAACAGACTCAAAGGACGTCAAAGTAATTTTTGTTCCTTTCGTAACTTCAAAGGTCAAAAGTCATCCTCTTCCAAGCAGGAGCAGTCCACATCTTCTTGGAAGCCCAATCAGTCTTGGAATAAGGAAGCAATCAAAGAAACCCTCAGCTGAGTCTAAGTCAGCGTGAAGGGTCGGCCCCCGGTACTGGTTCGGGTTAAGTGGGCGCAGACTTTTCTTGTTTTGTCAAGCGTGGAGACGAGATGTCCCAGATCCTTGGGCTGTGGACATAGTATCTCAGGGTTACAAAATAGAATTCAAAACTTTCTCTCCCAGTGGTCGATTCCACCTCTAAGATTATCTGCAAACCAGGTAAAGAGAGGCATTCTTGAACTACTTCAGGACCTTTCCTCCCTGGGAGTGATTGTTCCAGTGAGGGAACAGGGTCTAGGATTCTATTCAAATTTGTTCGTGGTTCCCAAAAAAGAGGGAACTTTTCAACCTATTTTAGACCTAAAGTGCCTCTACAAGTTTCTCAGGGTACCGTCCTTCAAAATGGAAACCATTTGTTCCATTATTCCTTTTGGTCCAAGAGGGTCTGTTCATGACGACTATTGACCTGAAGGACGTGTATCTTCATGTTCCCATCCACAGGGATCATTTGCCTTTCAGTTTGTGGCTCTTACGTTTGGCCTTGCCACAGCTCCCAGAATTTTCTCAAAGGTTCGGTGGGCTCTCTTGGCAGTGATCAGGTCTCAGGGAATTGCAGTGGTGCCATACCTGGATGACATATTGGTTCAGGCGCCATCTTTTCAACAAGCAAACTCTCATAAAGAGATCTTGTTGTCTTTTCTACATTACCACGGTTGGAAAGTGAATCTGGAAAAGAGTTCCCTTGTTTCAGCTACAAGGGTGATTTTCTTAGAGACCATAATAGATTTCCTATCTATGAAAAATTTTCTGACGGAGGTCAGAAAATCCAAAATTCTCTCCTCTTGCCTCTCTCTTCAGTCTACTGTTCGGCCATCAGTGGCTCAATGTATGGAGGTAATTGGTCTGATGGTCGCTTCCATGGACATCATTCCCTTTGCTCTATTCCATTTGAAAGCTCTGCAATTATGCATGCTCAGACAATGGAACGGAGACCATTCGGATCTGTCTCAGAGGATAGATCTAGACCAGTCGACAGACTCTCTCTCCCATGGTGGCTTTCTCAGGACCATCTGTCTCAGGGCACATGCTTCCGGAGACCTTCCTGGGTAATTGTGACCACGGACACCAGCCTGCTAGGCAGGGGATCAATCTGGGACTTGTTAAAGGCCCAGGGACTATGGATTCGGGAGGAGTCTGCTCTCCCCATAAACATCTTGGAGTTGAGAGTGATGTTCTGATGGCTTGGCCTCAATTGTCCTTAGCCCGCTTAACCAGGTTTCAGTCGGACAACATCACCTCAGTGGCTTACATCAACCACCAGGGAGGAACTCTGAGTTCCTTAGCCATGAAGGAGGTGGCACGGATTTATTCACTAGGCGTAAGCTCACAATTGTTGTCTATCTGCCATCCACATTCCTGCAGTAGACAACTGGGAAGCGGATTTCTTGAGCAGACAGACCTTTCATCCTGGGGAGTGGGCTCTCCATCCGGAGGTGTTCTCCAGGTTAACCCTCAAATGGGGAGTGCCGGAGTTGGATCTGATGGCATCTCAGCAGAACGTTAAGCTTCCAAGGTACGGTTTAAGGTCAAGAGATCCTGAGGCCACTCTGATAGATGCTCTATCCTTAGGATTTTGGTCTTGCATACCTGTTTTCTCCATTTGCGCTCCTTTCACAAGTTATTGCTCGTATCAAATAAGAGAGTGCATCTGTAAATCTAATATCTCCTGCATGGTCTCGCATGATCTGGTATGCAGACCTAGTGAAGATGTCTTCTCAGCCGCCTTGGAGGTTGCCTCTGAGGAAGGACCTTCTAACTCTGGGTCCATTCCTCCATCCCAATCTCGTATCTCTGAAGCTGGCTGCTTGGAGATTGAAAGCTTAGTTCTGTCTAAGCGTGGATTGAAGCGTCATTGAGACCATGATCCAGACTCGCAAGCCTGTTATTTGACAAAATTTCTCATAAGGTATGGTGTAAATACCTTTTTATTGGTGTGAATCTAAGGGCTACTCTTGGAGTAGGGTCAGGATTCCTATAATTTTGTCTTTTCACCAGGAAAGTCTGGAGAAAGAGTTGTCAGTCAGTTCTCTGAAAGGTAAGATTTCTGCATTATCTATTTTGTTACACAAGCGTCTGGCGGATGTGCCAGTCTTTTTGTCGAGCCCTGGTCAGAATCAGGCCTGTGTTTAAACCTGTTGCTCCTCCTTGGAGCCTTAATCTTGTTCTTAAAGTTTTGCAGCAGGCTCCGTTTGAGCCAATGCATTCCATAGATCTAAAAGTTGCTATCTTGGAAGGTTTTGTTTCTTATTGCTATCTCTTCTGCTCTGAGAGTTTCGGAACTCTCTGCTTTGCAGTGTGAATTGCCTTACCTTATCTTTCATGCGGATAAGGCGGTTCTTTGTACTAAATTGGGGTTTCTTCCTAAAGTGGTTTCGGATAGAAATATTAGTCAGAAAATTGTTGTTCCTTCTCTCTGTCCCAATGCATGCTCTTAAGATTCTACCTACAGGCGACTAAGGATTTTCGCCGGCCTTCTGCCCTGTTTGTTTCTCAGGAAAGCGTAAGGGTCAGAAGGCTACTTATACAACTCTTTCCCTCTGGTTGAGAAGTATGATTGGTTTTGCTTATGAGACTGCTGGACAGCAGCCTCCTGAGAAAATTACAGCTCATTCCACTAGGGCTGTCTCCTCTCACTTCCGTCTGAGGGAGGGGCTTGGTAGGACGTCGGTTGATGGCGTCCTAAGTGCTACATCGTACACAGGCCCTTCTCAGCTCTCCACAGCCGATGAAGAGTTGCGCTCCCTGGCTAAAGATTGTGCGCAAAGTGCTGGGAATCCCTCCCACACTGTAGAGCATCATCCGGAGTGCGGGAAGTCCAATAGCCGCAATAGACTCAGTGGCTAGAGTCGCTGGAGAGGCAAGCAGCCAGACCAAGAAACAACGCTCTTTCTTCTGTGGGCAAGGCAGAGCTCCCAGGACCCCGGTGACCGGCAAGGAGGCGGTGCAGCTGCCAGTACCGGGATAGGAGATAACTCAAGCAACCAGCTTAGGAGCGGAAGGCTAACTTATATAAAACAGCACGGACATCGACAAGGCTAACAAATAGAACACAGCTGGATACGCTGAATAACCTCCCAGAACCCCAGGTACAAGAGTGAAGCTAAGGTGAGATTGGAAGTTATTTTTCTATTTCTATTTATACTTTGTCTCTGGCCAAGCGGTATGTACTGGGGTAGGAGGTAGAAGATAGCCTGTTGCTGTTTAAAAGCACCTACCATACTGTTAAATGTTTGACTGCTATAAAGGGCAACAATTTAACTCTGAACTAAATGACCCAAAAAATTGACGCACTTGAAAAGCATAGGAGGAGAAGCGGGAAGAAGGCTAAGTGCTGTCTAGTATAACGCTCTCCCTGTATTCTATCTACTCACTCCCCTTTCTTTCCGCTGCTTTGGAAGCTATTTAAAAACTGTGTGATAAGGAAAAGGGGAGAAAGGGTTAACGGACATTTAAGGATGAACATGATAGCTCTATATGAAAACATCTATGTTGGCGAAGTACAGGCCGAATAAAGACCTAAAGCTGCTGCTGGATATTTAACCTTACTAGTAAGCCAGGGCTAAGGAACTGTAGCCAAAGGAAGTCTGCTGACCCATGGTTGGGCTTTATATGAAATCTGTAAAAGGCCACGTCGGGCTGCAAAGGCATTATACACCCTCCTGAGATAAGCCCTCATGCCATAAGCAATTTTCGGAGATTTGGAACATAACAAGTGCTACATAGTTGGGGACTATATGTATTACTATGTACTGTCCAAGGACTGTCCTGATGGCTTGTATTGTTGAACCTGAGATACATGCTTTACCTCTCTCTGACATCCCCAATCAAATAGGATGTAAATTTGCTAAGTAGATATCTGAATGTGTGAGGCTGCTGTTTATGTATGCATGCTAATATAAGGGAACACTGTAATTACCGTGGTATGATCAATATATATAGGTCTTGCAATAGACCCACAGCAGGGATAAAGGGGGAAGAAGGAGGAAAGGAATATATATCCAAAGAAATTGTTGCGTTCAGGACATTAGGATAAGGGGAATAAAACAGAGTAGAGACTATTAATAAACGCTCAGGCCAACCTGTTAATATTATCTCTCTCTACAAGCACTATATGCTATAGATGACCAAAATTAAATAAATAAGCTTACACCAAAACTATAAAATATAACTGACCCCACATAGGTTACTACTAACCCCTCATATATTGCACTAAACACAGGAGTTGCCAACTCCATAACCTTACTGCACTTAGTAGCACATATAAAATTCTGTCACAGTTACACAGTTTGCTATAGCCTCTGCCCCGTTCGGCAGAACACCTTATTCATAGATATCTTTTTTTTTCCCTCTTTTTTTTCCTCTCTCTCTTTCCTCTCCTGCTCTCTGTGTTCCCTTTTACACTCTGCACACCTAGCACTCACAACTGCACTTTCTGTTTCCCTTGCTCTAGTTTTTCATTTTTGGCTATCTTTTATGGACAAATTTCTAGGGATTAGTAGAACAGATACAGGCACAATGCCACCTAAAATGAAGGACAGAAAGCCTAGATCTAGTATAAGCAGTTTAGAGACAGGGATAGCTGATTTCTCACCTGGCCATAGTACTGCTATTGACACAAACAATCTGGTAAAACAAATCTCTGAATTATTTCTACCACAGTTTGAGGGAGTGAAATTAGAATTAATGACCCTAACAAGTGAACTCAAACAAATATCTAATAGACTTGGAGAAATTGAAAATAGAATATCCGATATTGAGGATCTCCAACATACACATCAAACTACACTGAATGCTCAGGCCAAGTCTATAGAAGTTTTGCAAGCACGAGTAGATGACCTAGAAGATAGGTCAAGGAGAAATAATTTAAAAATAATAGGACTTCCAGAGACACCTGATTTTGCAGACCTTATGAAATTTGTTAAAATAACTCTACCTGAAATTTTGGATATGCCACAAAACAGTTCAGAGATTTTAGTTGAAAGGGTTCACAGGCTGGGCACAAATGTTAGGAAAGATAATTCAATTAAATATAAAAGACCAGTGCTAGTGAAATTTTTGAATTTTCAGGATAAGCAGAATTTCTTAGCCTATTATAGGAAAAAAGCTAGTCTAGAAATTAATAAAGAACGTATTTTCTTTCATGTAATTAGCAAGAGTCCATGAGCTAGTGACGTATGGGATATACATTCCTACCAGGAGGGGCAAAGTTTCCCAAACCTTAAAATGCCTATAAATACACCCCTCACCACACCCACAATTCAGTTTTTACAAACTTTGCCTCCGATGGAGGTGGTGAAGTAAGTTTGTGCTAGATTCTACGTTGATATGCGCTCCGCAGCAAGTTGGAGCCCGGTTTTCCTCTCAGCGTGCAGTGAATGTCAGAGGGATGTGAGGAGAGTATTGCCTATTTGAATGCAGTGATCTCCTTCTAAGGGGTCTATTTCATAGGTTCTCTGTTATCGGTCGTAGAGATTCATCTCTTACCTCCCTTTTCAGATCGACGATATACTCTTATATATACCATTACCTCTGCTGATTCTCGTTTCAGTACTGGTTTGGCTATCTGCTATATGTAGATGAGTGTCCTGGGGTAAGTAAGTCTTATTTTCTGTGACACTCCTAGCTATGGTTGGGCACTTTGTTTATAAAGTTCTAAATATATGTATTCAAACATTTATTTGCCTTGACTCAGAATGTTCAACTTTCCTTATTTTCAGACAGTCAGTTTCATATTTGGGATAATGCATTTTAATTTAACATATTTTACCTTAAAATTTGACTTTTTCCCTGTGGGCTGTTAGGCTCGCGGGGGCTGAAAATGCTTCATTTTATTGCGTCATTCTTGGCGCGGACTTTTTTGGCGCAAAAATTCTATTTCCGTTTCCGGCGTCATACGTGTCGCCGGAAGTTGCGTCATTCTTTGACGTTATTTTGCGCCAAAGATGTCGGCGTTCCGGATGTGGCGTCATTTTTGGCGCCAAAAGCATTTAGGCGCCAAATAATGTGGGCGTCTTTTTTGGCGCTAAAAAATATGGGCGTCATTTTTGTCTCCACATTATTTAAGTCTCATTATTTATTGCTTCTGGTTGCTAGAAGCTTGTTCACTGGCATTTTTTTCCCATTCCTGAAACTGTCATTTAAGGAATTTGATCAATTTTGCTTTATATGTTGTTTTTTTCTTTTACATATTGCAAGATGTTCCACGTTGCAACTGAGTCAGAAGTTACTACAGGAAAATCACTGCACAGTGCTGGAGCTACCAAGCTAAGTCTGCTATAAACTTTTGGTATCTGTTTCTCCAGCTGTTATTTGTATTGCATGTCATGTCAAACTTATTAATGCAGATAAAATTTCCTTTAGTACTGTTACATTACCTGTTGCTGTTCCGTCAACATCTAATTTTCAGAGTGTTCCTGATAACATAAGAGATTTTATTTATTTTAAATCCATTAAGAAGGCTATGTCTGTTATTTCTCCTTCTAGTATACATAAAAGTCTTTTAAAACTTCTCTTTTTTTCAGATGAATTTTTAAATGAACATCATCATTCTGATACTGATAATGGTTCTTCTGGTTCAGAGGTTTCTGTCTCAAAGGTTGATGCTGATAAATCTTTGTATTTGTTCAAGATGGAATTTATTCGTTCTTTACTTAAAGAAGTGTTATTTGCATTAGAAATAGAGGATTCTGGTCCTCTTGATACTAAATGTAAACGTTTAAATAAGGTTTTTAAATCTCCTGTAGTTATTCCAGAAGTGTTTTATCTCCCTGATGCTATTTCTGAAGTAATTTCCAGGGAATGGAATAATTTGGGTAATTTATTTACTCCTTCTAGACGTTTAAGCAAATTATATCCTGTGCCATCTGACAGATTAGAGTTTTTTGGGACAAAAATCCCTAAGGTTATGGGGCTGTCTCTACTCCTGCTAATGTACTACTATTCCTATGGCAGATAGTACTTCATTTAAGGATCCTTTAGATAGGAAAATTGAATCCTTTCTAAGAAAAGCTTACTTATGTTCAGGTAATCTTCTTAGACCTGCTATATTTTTAGCAGATGTTGCTGCAGCTTCAACTTTTTGGTTAGAAGCTTTAGCGCAACAAGTAACAGATCATAATTTTATAGCATTATTATTATTCTATAACATGCTAATAATTTTATTGGTGATACCATCTTTTGATATCATTAGAGTTGATGTCAGGTATATGTCTCTAGCTATTTTAGCTAGAAAAGCTTTATGGATTAAACTTGGAATGCTGACATGTCTTCTAAGTCAACTTTGCTTTCCCTTTCTTTCCAGGGTAAATATTCATTTCGTTCCTTTCCTCACAACAAGGAACAAAAGCCTGATCCTTCATCCTCAGGAGCGGTATCAGTTTGGAAACTATTTCCAGTTTGGAATATATCCGAGCCTTATAGAAACCTATAGCCAGCTCCTAAGTACCTATGAAGGTGCGGCCCTTATTCCAGCTCAGCTGGTATGGGGCAGATTACGTTTTCTTCAAAGAAATTTGGATCAATTCCGTTCTTAATCTCTGGTTTCAGAAACATTGTTTCAGAAAGGTACAGAATTGGCTTCAAGTTAAGGCCTCCTGCTAAGAGATTCTTTTCTTTCCCGTGTCCCAGTTAACACAGCAAGGCTCAGCATTTCTGAAATGTGTTTCAGATCTAGAGTTGGCTGGAGTATTTATGCCAGTTCCAGTTCTGGAACAGGGGCTGGGGTTTTATTTTATCTCTTCATTGTACCAAAGAAGGTCAATTCCTTCAGACCAGTTCTGGATCTATCATTATTGAATCGTTATGTTAGGATACCAACATTCAAGATGGTTACTGTAGGACTATCCTGCCTTTTGTTTAGCAAGGGCATTATATGTCTACAATAGATTTACAGGATGTGTATCTGCATATTCCGATTCATCCAGATCACTTTTAGTGTCTGAGATTCTCTTTTTAGACAAGCATTACCAGTTTTGTGGCTCTACCGTTTGGCCTAGCCTCAGTTCCAAGAATTTTTTTCAAAGGTTCTCGGTGCCCTTCTTTCTGTAATCAGAGAATAGGGTTTTGGTATTTCCTTATTTGGACGATATCTTGGTACTTGCTCAGTCTTCTCATTTTCGTAGAATCTCATACGAATCGACTTGTGTTGTTTCTTCAAGTTCATGGTTGGAGGATCAATTTACCAATCAGTTCATTGATTCCTCAGACAAGGGTAACCTTTTTAGGTTTCTAGATAAATTCAGTGTCTATGACTCTGTCCTTGTCAGACAAGAGAAGTTTAACATTGATATCAGCTTGTCAAAACCTTCAGTCACAATCATTCCCTTTGGTAGCCTTATGCATGGAAATGTTGGGTCTTAGGACTGCCGCATCAGATGCGATCTCCTTTGCTCGTTTTCACATGCGACCTCTTCAGCTCTGTATGCTGAACCAATGGTGCAGGGATTACTCAAAGATATCTCAATTAATATCTTTAAACCGATTTTACGACACTCTCTGACATGGTGGACAGATCACCATCGTTTAGTTCAGGGGGCTTCTTTGTTCTTCCGACCTGGACTATAATCTCAACAGATGCTAGTTTTACAGGTTGGGGAGCTGTGTGGGGGTATCTGACGGCACAAGGGGTTTGGGAATCTCAGGAGGTGAGATTTCCGATCAATATTTTGGAACTCCGTGCAATTTTCAGAGCTCTTCAGTTTTGGCCTCTTCCGAAGAGAGAGTTGTTCATTTGTTTTCAGATAAGACAATGTCACAACTGTGGCATACATCAATCATCAAGGACTCACAGTCCTCTGGCTATGAAAGAAGTATCTCGAATTTTGGTTTGGGCGGAATCCAGCTCCTGTCTAATCTCTGCGGTTTATATCCCAGGTATGGACAATTGGAAAGCGGATTATCTCAGTCGCCAAACGTTGCATCCGGGCGAATGGTCTCTTCACCCAGAGGTATTTCTTCAGATTGTTCAAATGGGGGAACTTCCAGAAATAGATCTGATGGCTTCTCATCTAAACAAGAAACTTCCCAGGTATCTGTCCAGATCCCGGGATCCTCAGGCGGAGGCAGTGGATGCATTATCACTTCCTTGGAAGTATCATCCTCCCTATATCTTTCCGCCTCTAGTTCTTCTTCCAAGAGTAACCTCCAAGATTCTGAAGGAATGCTCGTTTGTTCTGCTGGTAGCTCCGGCATGGCCTCACAGGTTTTGGTATGCGGATCTTGTCCGGATGGCCTCTTGCCAACCGTGGACTCTTCCGTTAAGACCAGACCTTTTGTCTCAAGGTCCTTTTTTCCATCAGGATCTGAAATCCTTAAATTTAAAGGTATGGAGATTGAACGCTTGATTCTTGGTCAAAGAGGTTTCTCTGACTCTGTGATTAATACTATGTTACAGGCTCGTAAATCTGTATCCAGAGAGATATATTATAGAGTCTGGAAGACTTATATTTCTTGGTGTCTTTCTCATCATTTTTCTTGGCATTCTTTTAGAATACCGAGAATATTACAATTTCTTCAGGATGGTTTAGATAAGGGTTTGTCCGCAAGTTCCTTGAAAGGTCAAATCTCTGCTCTTTCTGTTCTTTTTCACAGAAAGATTGCTATTCTTCCTGATATTCATTGTTTTGTACAAGCTTTGGTTCGTATAAAGCCTGTCATTAAGTCAATTTCTCCTCCTTGGAGTTTGAATTTGGTTCTGGGGGCTCTTCAAGCTCCTCCATTTGAACCTATGCATTCATTGGATATTAAATTACTTTCTTGGAAAGTTTTGTTCCTTTTGGCCATCTCTTCTGCCAGAAGAGTTTCTGAATTATCTGCTCTTTCTTGTGAGTCTCCTTTTCTGATTTTTCATCAGGATAAGGCGGTGTTGCGAACTTCTTTTGAATTTTTACCTAAGTTGTGAATTCCAACAACATTAGTAGAGACATTGTGGTTCTTTCATTATGTCCTAATCCTAAGAATTCTAAGGAGAAATCGTTGCATTCTTTGGATGTTATTAGAGCTTTGAAATATTATGTTGAAGCTACTAAGTCTTTCCGAAAGACTTCTGGTTTATTTGTTATCTTTTCCGGTTTTAGAAAGGCCAGAAAACTTCTGCCATTTCTTTGGCATCTTGGTTGAAATCTTTATTTCATCTTGCCTATATTGAGTTGGGTAAGACTCCGCCTCATAGGATTACAGCTCATTCTACTAGGTCAGTTTCTACTTCCTGGGCGTTTAGGAATGAAGCTTCGGTTGATCAGATTTGCAAAGTGGCAACTTGGTTCTCTTTGCATACTTTTACCAAATTCTACCATTTTGTTGTATTTTCTTCTTCTGAAGCAGTTTTTGGTAGAAAAGTACTTCAGGCAGCGGTTTCAGTTTGAATCTTCTGCTTATGTTTTTCATTAAACTTTATTTTGGGTGTGGATTATTTTCAGCAGGAATTGGCTGTCTTTATTTTATCCCTCCCTCTCTAGTGACTCTTGTGTGGAAAGATCCACATCTTGGGTAGTCATTATCCCATACGTCACTAGCTCATGGACTCTTGCTAATTACATGAAAGAAAACATAATTTATGTAAGAACTTACCTGATAAATTCATTTCTTTCATATTAGCAAGAGTCCATGAGGCCCGCCCTTTTTTGTGGTGGTTATGATTTTTTTGTATAAAGCACAATTATTCCAATTCCTTATTTTATATGCTTTCGCACTTTTTTCTTATCACCCCACTTCTTGGCTATTCGTTAAACTGAATTGTGGGTGTGGTGAGGGGTGTATTTATAGGCATTTTAAGGTTTGGGAAACTTTGCCCCTCCTGATAGGAATGTATATCCCATACGTCACTAGCTCATGGACTCTTGCTAATATGAAAGAAATGAATTTATCAGGTAAGTTCTTACATAAATTATGTTTTTTTATTTCAAGATTTTTCGGCTGAAACTGGAAATAGGAGGAGAGTAATGGCTCCGTGGTGTACACAGTTGATCAATGCAGGCTATCAAGCTACAATGATATACCCTGCAAAAATCAAAATGTTTACAGACAACAAGATAATTATGTTGAATACAGTAGAAGAGGTTAAACAGTTTATGGAGAACAAAAAAATCTCCACAGAATAAATGTCTAGACTAATGGTAATTCCAAGAAGTGGTTATGGTCTGGCTACTTTGTCTCTCTATTCTTCTCTTTTTTCTTTTTGTTTGTTCCTTTTTTTTTTTTTTTTTTTTTCTCTTTCCCCCTCCTCTATCCCTCTCTCACCCGCCCTCTCCTCTCCCCCCCCTCCGCCGATCACCTTTTGACTCAGTTGCTCTGATTAGAAAGATAAATATATAAATGAATAAATTTATTAACCTGGTCTCCTGGAATGTGGGCGGATTTTCCTCCCCTGCCAAGAGGAAAAAAATAATTCACCATCTTAAAAAATATAAACCAGATATAGCTTTCCTACAGGAAACGCATCTGAGCCTACAGGAAACTGAGAAATTAAAAATAGGATGGGTTGGGGAGGTAATTGCGACTCCAGCAATGAAAAGAAAAAGAGGGGTTGTATGTATTTTCAACAAAAATCTAGAATTTCAGGTAATATCGCAAGATAAAGATGTAGAAGGAAGATATTTGATCTTAGAAATAGAGGTTAATAAGTCCCGATATACGCTATGTAATCTGTATGCCCCAAATGAGTGCCAAATAGAATTCTGGGACCAGTTATTTGTCAAATTAATTAATTCAATAGATTCCCATTTAATCATTGGGGGGGATTTTAATAGTGTATTTACACCACAGCTGGATAGGCTTAGAACTAGTGGCTCATATAGGTCCAAAAAAGAGGCTAAGATACTGATCTCTTTTGCGAAAAGTCTCAAAGTAAAAGATATATGGAGAACTCAACACCCAGACGAGAAAATGTTCACATGCGAGTCTAAATCCTACCGCACTTTTTCAAGAATAGACATGTTTTTAGTGTCCGAAAATTTATTACAACTAGAAATTAAGACAGATATAAAGAGCATAGTGATTTCAGACCATGCAATTATCTCTATGTCGATCCAGCTGCGGGATAAAAATGAGGGACAATGTGGCAAATTTTTTTTCTCCATCTTTTTTATATTCTAATATTAATCTTAGAAATTGGCTAATCCATAAATGGAGGGATTATGTTTCTTTTAACAAAGATTATCAGTCTAAAACAGAAATTTTTTGGGAGGCGGGGAAGGCCTATCTTAGAGGGGAAATAAAGGCATATATGGTCAAAAGGAAAAGAAAACTAAGAGCAAGGGATCTCCAATTAACAAATCAACTTAAAAATAAAATGGTAAAATATATTAATGAATCTAATAAGAACAATTGGGAATCTTATCAAAGAGCGAAAATAGAGAGAGAGACCTTCCTAACGCAATATCAGCTACAAGAGGAGCTTAAAAACAAAGCAACCTTTGGTACTTTCTCCCCAAAAACAGCCAAAATGCTTTCAAATATATCTAAAAATAGGAAAAAAAAAACTATATTGGGACAATTATAACAGAGGGCACTAAGTACAATACTCCGAAAGAGATTAACAGACAATTCCAGCTATTCTTTCAAAAACTGTACTCTCCGGTAGAGGTAAATAAGGACGCGAAAAATTGTTTCTGGGAAAATCTTAAAATTCCAAAAATATCCTCAGAACAACTAGCGTCAATAAATAAAGAGATTACGGTAGAGGAGACATGGAAGGCAATCAAAGAGCTAGCTTTAGGGAAAGCTCCCGGTCCCGATCAATTGCCAAGTGAATTCTATAAAGTGCTTTCAGAAGAGATTGCCCCGATATTAACTGAACTATTTAATAAATATTTTATGAACAGTTTAAAACCTTCCCAAACTTTTAGTGCTTCAAATATTATACTCATATTAAAAAAAGATAAGGATCCCAATCAAATGGACTCATACAGACCAATTTCACTGCTTAATAGTGATTATAAGCTTATGGCTAGTATCCTAGCTGCGCGTCTTAAAGAAAGTTTGGGAGATGTTATACACCCAGATCAAACCGGGTTTATTCCCGGCAGGACAGCACAGAAAAACATAAGAAAAGCGATGACTCTAATTGAATATGTATTGGGATCCCATGGGGCAGAGTCAGATGTTAAGCATGATTTTGCATTACTAACAGTCGACGCTGAAAAGGCCTTTGACTCTGTCCTATGGGATCATCTATTAACGGCGTTAAAGAAATTTGGCTATACAGGTCATTTTCAAAAATTTATTTCTATATTATATCAAAATCCAATTTCATATCTCTCGACAAATAACATCTTATCCCCTCCTATTATATTGTATAAAGGGACAAGACAGGGATGCCCCCTGTCTCCGCTATTATTCAACATAGCAATCGAACCACTAGCGATTAAATGTCGGGAAGTATTGGAAGGTATAAAAATTAAACAGCATAAAGCTATTCTGTCACTGTATGCTGACAATATTTTATTTTATATAAGGGACTCAAACAAAAATATTTCAAATCTGGTAGATATATTAGCGGAGTTCAGTAAATTTGCTGGGTACAGAATAAATCTTGCCAAATCAGAGATCCTATGGATTATTAAAAATAAAAACGGTTTAATAGAGAATCCATTTAAACTAGCTGAAAAAAATATTAAATATCTTGGAATAATTATTTCTAGGAATCCAGAGGAATGGTATGACATAAATTATACTTCGATATGGAAAAAATGTTCCTCTGAAATACAGAAATGGAGTAAATTACCACTATCTTTGTCGGCAAGGATAGCATTAATAAAAATGCGTACATTGCCTAAAATTTTATTCCTTATTCAGCATATACCTGCCTTCTTACGTAAGGCAGATATACAAAAATTTAATGCTTGCTGTTCTCGCTTTCTTTGGTTACCAAAAAAATCACGAATTTCCTTGGCAAGGCTAACACATCCAAAAGATTTGGGTGGATTTGCATTTCCTAACCTAACAAATTACAATCTTGCATCTATGGCCAGAATTGCTATGGATTGGCTAACTGAATCCAACTATGTCACAAATATAGATATAGAAGAGGCCATAGTTTCTCCAACATAGGTGTGTCCGGTCCACGGCGTCATCCTTACTTGTGGGATATTCTCTTCCCCAACAGGAAATGGCAAAGAGCCCAGCAAAGCTGGTCACATGATCCCTTCTAGGCTCCGCCTACCCCAGTCATTCTCTTTGCCGTTGTACAGGCAACATCTCCACGGAGATGGCTTAGAGTTTTTTAGTGTTTAACTGTAGTTTTTATTATTCAATCAAGAGTTTGTTATTTTAAAATAGTGCTGGTATGTACTATTTACTCTGAAACAGAAAAGAGATGAAGATTTCTGTTTGTATGAGGAAAATGATTTTAGCAACCGTTACTAAAATCCATGGCTGTTCCACACAGGACTGTTGAGAGGAATTAACTTCAGTTGGGGGAACAGTGAGCAGTCTTTTGCTGCTTGAGGTATGACACATTCTAACAAGACGATGTAATGCTGGAAGCTGTCATTTTCCCTATGGGATCCGGTAAGCCATTTTTATTCACACAGTAAATAAGGGCTTCACAAGGGCTTATTAAGACTGTAGACATTTTCTGGGCTAAATCGATCATATTTACACATATTTAGCCTTGAGGAATCATTTAATCTGGGTATTTTTTGTAAAATAATATCGGCAGGCACTGTTTTAGACACTTTATTCTATTGGGGCTTTCCCTAATCATAGTCAGAGCCTCATTTTCGCGCCGGTATGGCGCACTTGTTTTTGAGAACAGCATGACATGCAGCTGCATGTGTGTGGAGCTCTGATACATAGAAAAGTCTTTCTGAAGGCATTATTTGGTATCGTATTCCCCTTTGGGCTTGGTTGGGTCTCAGCAAAGCAGATTCCAGGGACTGTAAAGGGGTTAAATATAAAAACTGCTCCGGTTCCGTTATTTTAAGGGTTAAAGCTTCCAAATTTGGTGTGCAATACTTTTAAGGCTTTAAGACACTGTGGTGAAATTTTGGTGAATTTTGAACAATTCCTTCATACTTTTTCGCAATTGCAGTAATAAAGTGTGTTCAGTTTAAAATTTAAAGTGACAGTAACGGTTTTATTTTAAAACGTTTTTTGTGCTTTGTTATCAAGTTTATGCCTGTTTAACATGTCTGAACTACCAGATAGATTGTGTTCTGACTGTGGGGAAGCCAAGGTTCCTTCTCATTTAAATAGATGTGATTTATGTCATAATAAATTTAGTAAAAATGATGCCCAAGATGATTCCTCAAGTGAGGGGAGTAAGCATGGTACTGCATCATCCCCTCCTTCGTCTACACCAGTTTTGCCCATACAGGAGGCCCCTAGTACATCTAGCGCGCCAATACTCCTTACTATGCAACAATTAACGGCTGTAATGGATAATTCTATCAAAAACATTTTAGCCAATATGCCCACTTATCAGCGAAAGCGCGACTGCTCTGTTTTAGAAAATACTGAAGAGCATGAGGCCGCTGATGATATTGTTTCTGAAGGGCCCCTACACCAGTCTGAGGGGGCCAGGGAGGTTTTGTCTGAGGGAGAAATTTCAGATTCAGGAAAAATTTCTCAACAAGCTGAACCTGATGTGATTACTTTTAAATTTAAGTTGGAACATCTCCGCGCTCTGCTTAAGGAGGTGTTATCCAATTTGGATGATTGTGATTATCTGGTCATTCCAGAAACACTATGTAAAATGGACAAGTTCCTAGAGGCCCCGGGGCCCCCCGAAGCTTTTCCTATACTCAAGCGGGTGGCGTACATTGTTAATAAAGAATGGGACAGGCCCGGTGTACCTTTCGTACCTCCCCCCATATTTAAAAAATTGTTTCCTATAGTCGACCCCAGAAAGGACTTATGGCAGACAGTCCCCAAGGTCGAGGGGGCGGTTTCTACTCTAAACAAGCGCACCACTATACCCATAGAAGATAGTTGTGCTTTCCAAGATCCTATGGATAAAAAATTAGAAGGTTTGCTAAAAAAGATGTTTGTTCAGCAAGGTTACCTTCTACAACCAATTGCATGCATTGTCCCTGTCACTACAGCCGCGTGTTTCTGGTGCGATGAGCTAGAAAAGGCGATTATTAGTAATTCTTCTTCTTATGAGGAGATTATGGACAGAATTCGTGCTCTTAAATTGGCTAATTCTTTCACCCTAGACGCCACCTTGCAATTGGCTAGGTTAGCGGCGAAAAATTCTGGGTTTGCTATTGTGGCGCGCAGAGCGCTTTGGTTAAAATCTTGGTCAGCGGATGCGTCTTCCAAGAACAAATTGTTTGACATTCCTTTCAAGGGGAAAACGCTGTTTGGCCCTGACTTGAAAGAGTTTATCTCTGATATCACTGGGGGCAAGGGCCACGCCCTTCCTCAGAATAGGTCTTTCAAGGCCAAAAATAAACCTAATTTTCGTCCCTTTCGCAGAAGCGGACCAGCCCCAAGTGCTACGTCCTCTAAGCAGGAGGGTAATACTTCTCAAGCCAATCCAGCCTGGAGACCAAGGCAAGGCTGGAACAAAGGAAAGCAGGCCAAGAAACCTGCCACTGCTCCCAAGACAGCATGAGATGCGGGTCCCCGATCCGGGACCGGATTTGGTGGGGGGCAGACTCTCTCTCTTCACTCAGGCTTGGGCAAGAGATGTTCTGGATCCTTGGGCGCTAGAAATAGTCTTCCAAGGTTATCTTCTGGAAGTGATTCATCCTGTTCCATTAAAAGAACGAGGGATGGGGTTCTACTCCAATCTGTTCGTAGTTCCCAAAAAAGAGGGAACGTTCAGACCAATCTTAGATCTCAAGATCCTAAACAAGTTTCTCAAGGTTCCATCGTCCAAAATGGAAACCATTCGAACAATCCTTCCATCCAGAAAGGTCAATTCTTGACCACGGTGGATTTAAAGGATGCGTATCTACATATTCCTGTCCACAAGGAACATCATCGGTTCCTAAGGTTCGCATTCCTGGACAAGCATTACCAGTTCGTGGCGCTTCCTTTCGGTTTAGCCACTGTTCCAAGGATTTTCACAAAGGTACTAGGGTCCCTTCTGGCGGTGCTAAGACCAAGGGGCATTGCTGTAGTACCTTACTTGGACGACATTCTGATTCAAGCGTCGTCCCTTCCTCAAGCAAAGGCTCACACGGACATAGTCCTGGCCTTTCTCAGATCTCACGGATGGTAAGTGAACGTGGAAAAGAGTTCTCTATCTCCGTCGACAAGAGTTCCCTTCTTGGGAACAATAATAGACTCCTTAGAAATGAGGATTTTTCTGACAGAGACCAGAAAAACAAAACTTCTAAACTCTTGTTGGATACTTCCTTCCGTTCTTCTTCCTTCCATAGCACAGTGCATGGAAGTGATAGGTTTGATGGTAGCGGCAATGGACATAGTTCCTTTTGCGCGCATTCATCTAAGACCATTTCAATTGTGTATGCTCAGTCAGTGGAATGGGGACTATACAGACTTGTCTCCGAAGATACAAGTAAATCAGAGGACCAGAGACTCACTCCGTTGGTGGCTGTCCCTGGACAACCTGTCGCTAGGGGTGACCTCCCGCAGACCAGAGTGGGTCATTGTCACGACCGACGCCAGTCTGATGGGCTGGGGCGCGGTCTGGGGATCCCTGAAAGCTCAGGGTCTTTGGTCTCGGGAAGAATCTCTTCTACCGATAAATATTCTGGAACTGAGAGCGATATTCAATGCTCTCAAGGCTTGGCCTCAGCTAGCGAGGGCCAAGTTCATACGGTTTCAATCAGACAACATGACGACTGTTGCGTACATCAACCATCAGGGGGGAACAAGGAGTTCCCTGGCGATGGAAGAAGTGACCAAAATCATTCAATGGGCGGAGACTCGCTCCTGCCACCTGTCTGCAATCCACATCCCAGGAGTGGAAACTTGGGAAGCGGATTTTCTGATTCGTCAGACATTGCATCCGGGGGTGTGGGAACTCCATCCGGAAATCTTTGCCCAAATCACTCAACTGTGGGGCATTCCAGACATGGATCTGATGGCCTCTCGTCAGAACTTCAAGGTTCCTTGCTACGGGTCCAGATCCAGGGATCCCAAGGCGACTCTAGTAGATGCACTAGTAGCACCTTGGACCTTCAACCTAGCTTATGTATTCCCGCCGTTTCCTCTCATCCCCAGGCTGGTAGCCAGGATCAATCAGGAGAGAGCGTAGGTGATCTTGATAGCTCCTGCGTAACCACGCAGGACTTGGTAGGCAGATCTGGTGAATATGTCATCGGCTTCACCATGGAAGCTACCTTTGAGACGAGACCTTCTTGTTCAAGGTCCGTTCGAACATCCGAATCTGGTCCTACTCCAGCTGACTGCTTGGAGATTGAACGCTTGATCTTATCAAAGCGAGGGTTCTCAGATTCTGTTATTGATACTCTTGTTCAGGCCAGAAAGCCTGTAACTAGAAAAATTTACCACAAAATATGGAAAAAATATATCTGTTGGTGTGAATCTAAAGGATTCCCTTGGGACAAGGTAAAGATTCCTAGGATTCTATCCTTTCTTCAAGAAGGATTGGAGAAAGGATTATCTGCAAGTTCCTTGAAGGGACAGATTTCTGCCTTGTCTGTGTTACTTCACAAAGAGCTGGCAGCTGTGCCAGATGTTCAAGCCTTTGTTCAGGCTCTGGTTAGAATCAAGCCTGTTTACAAACCTTTGACTCCTCCTTGGAGTCTCAACTTAGTTCTTTCAGTTCTTCAGGGGGTTCCGTTTGAACCCTTACATTCCGTTGATATTAAGTTATTATCTTGGAAAGTTTTGTTTTTGGCTGCAATTTCTTCCGCTAGAAGAGTTTCAGAATTATCTGCTCTGCAGTGTTCTCCTCCTTATCTGGTGTTCCATGCAGATAAGGTGGTTTTACGTACTAAACCTGGTTTTCTTCCAAAAGTTGTTTCTAACAAAAACATTAACCAGGAGATAGTCGTGCCTTCTTTGGGTCCGAAACCAGTTTCGAAGAAGGAACGTTTGTTGCACAATTTGGATGTTGTTCGCGCTCTAAAATTCTATTTAGATGCTACAAAGGATTTTAGACAAACATCTTCCTTGTTTGTTGTTTATTCTGGTAACAGGAGAGGTCAAAAAGCAGCTTCTACCTCTCTCTCTTTTTGGATTAAAAGCATCATCAGATTGGCTTACGAGACTGCCGGACGGCAGCCTCCTGAAAGAATCACAGCTCATTCCACTAGGGCTGTGGCTTCCACATGGGCCTTCAAGAACGAGGCTTCTGTTGATCAGATATGTAGGGCAGCGACTTGGTCTTCACTGCACACTTTTACCAAATTTTACAAGTTTGATACTTTTGCTTCTTCTGAGGCTATTTTTTGGGAGAAAGGTTTTGCAAGCCGTGGTGCCTTCCATTTAGGTGACCTGATTTGCTCCCTCCCTTCATCCGTGTCCTAAAGCTTTGGTATTGGTTCCCACAAGTAAGGATGACACCGTGGACCGGACACACCTATGTTGGAGAAAACAGAATTTATGTTTACCTGATAAATTACTTTCTCCAACGGTGTGTCCGGTCCACGGCCCGCCCTGGTTTTTTAATCAGGTCTGATAATTTATTTTATTTTAACTACAGTCACCACGGTATCATATGGTTTCTCCTATGCAAATATTCCTCCTTAACGTCGGTCGAATGACTGGGGTAGGCGGAGCCTAGGAGGGATCATGTGACCAGCTTTGCTGGGCTCTTTGCCATTTCCTGTTGGGGAAGAGAATATCCCACAAGTAAGGATGACGCCGTGGACCGGACACACCGTTGGAGAAAGTAATTTATCAGGTAAACATAAATTCTGTTTTTTCCATATGCTTTAAAAGCACTACTCCACAGTGTCAAATTTAAAGAGGTAAAAGGATATGTCCCAAAATTTACAACTTATAATGTAATCATAGCATGGTACAAAATCTGTAATCTCCTAGAAGTGAATCACTCGCTCTCTAAATTTCTACCTATTATAGGAAACCCAGATTTTGAGAGCGGATGTACATCACCCGCTTTCAGGAAATGGTCAACAAATAATCTGAAATTCTTGGAACAGGCTGTGGACCCCCTTAATAAGCACATGAAAACGTTCGAAGTATTAAGTAGAGAGTTCAACCTGGATAAGAGGTCATTTTTTGCATACTTACAATTGAGGCATTTTTACTATAAACAGGAACCTCTGGAGGCAGATGCCTGGTCGCTGGGCCCACTAGATGATATTATTGCTAGATTTTCTGTAGGTAATCACTCTGTCTCATATATCTACAGAATATTAATACTTAAAGAGGCCAAAGTCAAGGTAAATAAGCTGTTTCACTTTTGGAAATTAGATATCCCGGAAATTGATTTGAATTTTTTTCAACAGAGCTTTGATAGAGTAAGAAAGTTCTCAAATAATATGGCAATAAGAGAGTCACACTTAAAACTTCTTAATAGAGCATACCTGACACCTAGCAGAATGGGTAAATGGAAAGGAGATATGGCCTGCTTCAGATGTAAATTCCCTGCAGCCGATTTGTTTCATGTCTTTTATGCATGCCCAAAAATTTCTCAACTATGGAAACAAATAGAATTCTGGCTTAATAGATTTCTGCCAGTTAAAATTCGGCTTAAACCCTTACATATCTTCTTTCTGGTACATGGTCAAGTGCAGAATAAGTCCCTGATTAATACTACAATCCTGTTAGTTAGACAGAGGATTTTAAGGGCCTGGAAGGATAAAAACGCTCCTAGTATAGCTGTAGTAATTCAAGATGTAACTTATCAAATGGCCTTAGATCAGAATGACCAACTAATTTTTACAGAGAATAAAATAAAAAAGTACATGGCGAAATGGGATAAAGTGATCTTAGATCAGCCCAGAGAGGCACAGCTGCAGCTATTAGGCCATTTTCGAAGTTCACCAGAATTTCTACAATTACTACTAACAGATGAGTATCCAGAATTTTGGAGACAACAATTCCTTTGAGGATGGGGCGGGGGAGGGTATTGGGGGGGAGATGGAGGAGAGTGGGAGAGATTTTCCCTTTTTTTTTTCCCTCTTTTCTTCTTTTTTTTTTTTTTTTTTTTTCTTTTCTCTTTCTTTTTCTGATCTAGCAAATAAACAATGCTTTGCACATAGGGAATGTCGTGTCTAGATCTAAATAAGTTTTTTCCCTCTCTTTATAAATATAAAAACAGTAAGGAGTTATATTTTTGATAAACTGACAGTCTATTTACGATGTAAATGTAAAGCTATATTTTGTTCTTTTTTTTTTTCTTTGTCTAACAATGTTTTGTCTGTCACCAAGAAAATTACTGTAATAAAAATTATATTTAAAAAAAAAAAAAAAGGGCTGTCTCCTCTTCTTGGGCTTTCAAAGATGAAGCTTCTGTGGAACAGCTTTGCAAGGCTGCAACTTGGTCCTCTCTGCATTCTTTTTCCAAATTTTCCAAATTTGATACTTTTGCCTCGGTTGAGGCCTCTTTTGGGAGAAAGGTTCTTCAAAAAGTGGTGCCTTCTGTTTAGGACTGTCTGTCTTGTTCTCCCTCCCTGTTTATTCTGTGTGCTCTAACTTGGGTATTGGTTCCCACTAGTAATTGAATCAAGTTGTGGACTCTCCATATCTTAAAAAAGAAAACAAAATTTATGCTTACCTGATAAATGTCTTTCTTTCCCGATATGGAGAGTCCACGACCCCACCCTTTATTAAGACAGTTATTTTTTACTAAACCTCAGGCACCTCTACACCTTTGTCTTATTCTTTTTCCATTTTCCTTTGGTCGAATGACTGGGGATTATGGGTAGGGGAGTGATACTTAACAGCTTTGCTGTGGTGCTCTTTGCCTCCTCCTGCTGGCCAGGAGTGATATTCCCACTAGTAATTGAATGAAGTTGTGGACTCTCCATATCCGGAAAGAAAGAAATTTATCAGGTATGCATACATTTTTTGTTTTTCTATAACCAAAATTTAAGAATCAAAATGTTCAGAATAGGCGGGGAAACAGGCAAAATCAGCTATTTCAAATGACAAACTTAAGGTAAAAGAGCTATTTGTAAACAGTTTATAATTATTTATTTTACCTGCTAGAATGTATTAAACAGGATTTTTTTAGAGGGCACTGTCCCTTTAACACACACACACACACGTGCAAAAGGTAGAGCTTTATTATGTTTGTAAACTCCGCTAGCACTCTTTTGCCATGTAGTAAACATGATAGACTCAATATTACAAGTTTCGTACATCTGGGATGTACAACTGCCACTGCTGATTGGATCATTGTCCGTTTCTATTTGGGACCAGCCGTTCTCTGCTGCTTCTGAGCGGTACTTTAACTATGTGTTTAACACCTTTACAGGGGTTAAACTGAAAGCATTGCAAGGTCGCTAGTGCATGCAGAGCATGCTATTTTAACACTTAACTAATTAGAACATATTATTTGGTTAGTCATTTCTTTGTTCGTTCTAGAGAAAGAGCTTCAGAAGTTTGTTTCTTCCTCACATAGTAGTTCAAGACCCACCATTTACTGAACTAGTAGCTTATTGTCCACATCATTACCAATTTGTATTTATAATTTTAAATATTTATATAAACTTTAAATTGTGATAGCTCAGTGTACCAATGAAGTTGATAGCATTTTCTAAATTCATGTTCTATATAATAAAACTACTTAACCCTATCCTCTTTTCAGTGATAGATACCAGCACTTTTTTCTTGCTCACACTAACATTTGGTGCAATAAACCCAGATAAGTTACATACAGGCAAAATGTGATGGTTGAAGCATGTTCGCACTGTTAGGTGACATTGGAATGCTCAAAATAAGATTTCACTTTAATTTCACTGCCCTAACTGCAACATTCTGACAAAATCTGACAGCTATCCCTCACAATATATTCCGATTTGTCTCACAGACTGAACCTGTTCTCACTTATATGTCCATGACTATAGGCCAAATTTATTAACCCCCGAAAAAATGCACCTACAAAGTTGCGATTATTTCCGCAATAGTTTGCAATGTGTGAAGTCAAAAATGTCGCCAGTATTTATCAAAATTCTAGAGACCTTTTTGGGCTAAACGTTTTTTTGCGATGTCCAGGAAAATATAATTTTCACTTTATTTATCAATCTTAACTTTAGCCACCAGTAAATGGTTTTATTGTTTTTATCCTATTTTAACAGAATAAATTCTTCACGATTGTTTGTAAGAATTTTATTTCTGATATATTAGTTATTTTTATTTTGCCCCTTCTTTCTTTCATCGAGGAAGGTTGCCCGTTTATTGTAGCTTATCTTTGTTCTTTTGAGTTCATTTCAATTGAACTTTAAATTATTTGACTTTTTATAAATCTGTGTACAACTTTTTTTATTTATTATTATTCTTCAGGTTCTGCGCCTTGTTGTGGGCGATTTCTAACCCTAAATACAGCCATTACAACAAGAAAAATACATTTTTCCATTTTCCCTCCAGACAAACCACAATATCTCTCTTTCTCTTTCACTAACTCGCAAACCTACAAATTGGGGAGATTAAAAACAGTGACTATTACATGCGCCACTTTTCATAAATATATGGGCATTTTAAAATGCCAATAGAGAATAATACAAGAATTAGGCTTTTCCAGACAACTTTATTTGTATATATTAAAGACTTTCGAATGATCATGAGTCAATTTGTTTGCACATATGAAAAGTTGTGATTTTATTGGCGCATAACCTTTCATAAATATGGTCATTTGTGAGCTCTTTTTTTTATATAACAAACATTAGAATTTTCTTATTCTCACTTTTGATAAATTTTGCCCTATGAGTTACAATACATGGTAAATAATTTCCCCCTACAATCTCAGTAGCTAGCCAGTGGTTGATTTGCTGCTAGTTTGTTCTGGTGGGAGTTCGCTAGGCAAGAGTAAAGCACAAAAAGTAACAGGCACTGCACAGAATCATTTACACATACATAGAAATTCTTCTCACATCATTAGCAACTCTGCTGCACAGGAGAACTCGCTCAAGCAAAACTACGAGATTTAACTGTCTCCTGAAACAAGTGGCAACACATAAAAAAACAGCAGCGCAAAAGTCTAAAATGTGAAATCTGATTACTCTAACTTTGCTGTTGGTATGTAATATACAGTATATAAAATGATACACTCCTGCTTATACCACGATTCACTGACTATAAACAGACATGTCAGAGCATACATCTGCCAATATTGTATTAATTCCCTGCCGCAGTGAGGTCCTTATCCCACAGATGCACATTATACAAAGACCAAGATGAAATGAGTTCTGTGTGGTATCTGATGATGATATAGCCTTCAATAACCACCAAGGGGAAATGCATAACAGATCTGCTATGCAGAGACAACATTTATTCCCAGACAGAATTCATTTTCTTTGCTATTTCAGCTTTTGCACATTCCATGTCTTCAGCTCTCGGGGTCAGATTCTCTAAGTTGTGAAAAGATGGAGAAGTGGCATCTTCCCACTGGTGTTTTTCCTTAAAACATCCAAAGTTAGTGGAATTCAAAAGTGTATTTGATAGTGACATGAAATCATGATAATTTTGATTTACTGTGCCAGAAACGTGCACAAGCAATTGTATAGTGTCTCCTTATGCGAACAATAAAGTTTTGTTTTTTTTTTCATTTAAATGGATAGTAAACACATTGTAATTACAATATTTTTTTTCTGCTGTCATTCAGTAGAATAACATATTAGCAGAGCCTGAGTGTTAATTCTGTGTTTCCTGCAATTGTTTTTCATTGGTCACCAATTTGGAAGAGCCAATCAATATTTCAGCATGGAGATAACTTGACTTGGCACTGTCATTGCAGTGTTCTCCCCAGGACCAATTTAATTGGCACACTGATGATTTTACCATTCAGCTAAAACTGAGACCAATATTAAGCTAAGATTACCTAATATTACATTTTTTTCAATGTTTGTTGCATACATTACCATTAAACCAATTTAGGTTAAACTATGCCATTAATTTGAGGCTTTGAAATCTTAAATAACATTTATAAATGCCGGAAATGTTTATAATATTGCAAAATATTAATCTGCCCCCACCCAACTATTTCATAATACCACCGGGGAACCTGTGGGGAACACTGCATTGTGTTAACAAATTCTCCTGAGCAGAAATGATAAAGTAAACTGCAAATTATCGAGAGATATGTAACAAACTTATGCTTGTGAAGCCTGTCATTTGATGTTTCAGTTTTCAGGACTGGAAAAAACAATACTTTCACACTTATATTACAGGGGCCAAAACAATAATGAATAATAAAAGTATGTTGCAGAGTTTTACTATGCATGATTATGGATTTTATAATACAATCTCAAAATGTTTACAGTGCCTTTAAAGGGACACTGAACCCAAATTTTTTTCTTTCATGATTCAGATAGATCATGCAATTTTAAGCAACGTTTTAATTTTCTCCGATTATCATTGTTTCTTCACTCTCTTGCTAGCTTTATTTGAAAAGCAAAAATGTAAGTTTAGAAGCCGGCCCATTTATGGTTCACAACCTGGTTTGTCCTTGCTGATTGGACAGCACCAATAAACAAGTGCTGCCCAGGGTCTGAACCAAAAATTGGCTTGCTCCTTATCTTAGATGCCTTCTTTTTCAAATAAAGATAGGAAGAGAAGGAAGAAAAAAATTATAATAGGAGTAAATTCGAAAGTTGCTTAAAATTGCTTGCTCTATCTGAATCATGAAAGAAAAAAATTGGGTTTAGTGTCCCTTTAAGTTTTGGCATTTGTTTTTTTAAGCTTGTAAGCTAATAGGTTTTCAGGAAAGCCTCTTTTGTCGTGCTTCCTTATGACCTCTGCAGTTTTCTCCAAGGTGGGTTTGAAAATTCCATCAGTTCCTTAAAGGGACATTCTACTCCAGAATGTATGTTGTTTAAAAAGATAATCTTATTATTACCCATTCCCCAGTTTTGCATAACCAACACGGTTATATTAATATACTTTTTCCTCTGTGATTACCTTGTATCTAAGCCTCTGCAGACTTCCCCTTTATTTCCGTTCTTTTGACAGACTTGCATTTTAGCCAATCGGTGCTGACTCCTAGGGAACTCTACAGGAGTGAGCACAGTTATCTATATGGCACACATGAACTAGCACTGTCTAGCTGTGAAAACTGTCAAAATGCACTAAGATAAGAGGCGGCCTTCAAGGGCATAGAAATTAGCACATAAGCTAGTACCTAGGATTAGCTTTCAACAACGAATGCCAAGAGAACAAAGCAAATTTGATAAATGTAAATTGAAAAGTTGTTTAAAATTACATGTCCTATCTGAATCATGAAAGTTTAATTTTGACTAGACTGTCTCTTTTTAAATGTATGTTTTTGTGATTAGATGGGCAGACCTTATTTCATATGTCGCAAAGGATGTGTTCTCTTTTTTAGGAAGCCCATTCCATTTGCCTCTTTTTTTTTTTTTTTTTTTTTTTTTTTTTTCCTCCGGTTTTGCTGAATAACCCAATTGAACCTAGAAATAAATGTCTGTCGTTAAATGTGTTGATTTTAAGACTCTTTTTGCTGATAGACTTAGTTGGTTGCTATAATTTCCTCTACCCATTGTTTTAGGATTTATTAATCTTTTCTTCCTAAGGCAATTTCGAAACATCAACTCCCTCATTCTCTCATAATCCTAAAAAAATTATTCCTTTACTGAGCGCTTACTGAGCTATTGTAGCTCTCATTTGTGTGAGTACCGTTTTGCTACAGCCTGCATATTTATTATCTACAGTATAACACTATTGACATTTCTTTTTCTTTTCATGGTCAACAAAGGACCATATATATCCTATATCAAATTGTTACAGTGCATAACAGTGTTGTATTTTTTTTTTTTTTTTTTTTGGCACATTCACATTTGTTTAAAAATCACATTTGTTTAAAAATCAAGAAAATATTAGTGTATATTATATTCATCCCTGAACAGTAGAGTCTTTAAGGAGTGCTTGAAAACTAGGGGAGAGTCTTGTGGAGCGAGGCAGAGAGTTCCACAAAATAGGGGCCAGTCTGGAGAAGTCTTGTAGACGGGAATGTGTGGAGGTAACAATAGAGGAGAGAGGAGTCAGGAGAAGAGCGAAGGTGACTAGGTTGGAGATATAGGGTGGACCAGTGTTTAGAGCTTTAAACATTAGTCAGGATTTTCTGTTTTATTCTGTAGGTTAGAGAAAGCCTGTGAAGGGACTGGCAGAGAAGTGCAGCAGGAGTGACGTGTAAGATGGGTGAGCTTCGCAGAGGCATATATTATGTATTATAAGGGAGATAGACGGCAGTTAGGGAGGCTGGAGTTGCTATTGTCAAGGTGGGAAATGATGAGTGTGGATTAAAGTCTTAGTTGTGTCTTGTTTGCAGAAGTGGCAAATTTTAGAGATATCTTTAAGGTTGAGGTGGCAGGCATTGGCCAAAGACTGGATGTTGGGAGTGAAAGAGAGATCTGAGTCAAGTGTGACCCCAAGACATCGGGCATGCGGAGTTGGGGTAATGATGTTATCAACCGTTAGCGAAAGTTTGGGGGGAGAATAAGAAGCTCAGTTGTGGAGAGATTTAGCTTAAGGTAGTGAGAGGACATGCAGGATGAAATATTTATATTAATATTAGTTAGTGACATGAGTTGGTAAGGAAGGGGATAGGTCTGGTGCAGAGATGTAGATTTGGGTATCATCAGCATACAAATGATTGTGAAACCCATGGAACTGCACTAAGGAACCTAAGGATGATGTATAAATTGAGAAGAGAAGGGGACCAAGGACAGAGACATGCGGTACCCCAACAGAAAGTAGTAACGGGTCAGAGGAGGTGTCAGAGAAGGTTACACTAAAGGTACGGTTAGACAGGTAAGAGGAGAGCCACAAGAGGGCTGTGTCGCAGATGCCGAAATATTGGAGGGTTTGGAGCAAGAGAGTGTGGTCAGATGTGGTCATCCAGATTACACTGTATCAAGGATGGAGTTTAATGTGAGGAAATGTGATAAACTGGATTTGATTCTTTAAAGATATCAGGAAGACTTTTGTTTTTATTATTCAAGTATCAAAATATGTTGGCCCAAGAGGAAGCCATAGAACTAGGAATTTCTACCCTCATGTTCGCTGGCAGATATTTGTTTCCTAAAAGGAACATAAAAGTGAAAATTAAACTTTGATGATTCAAATAGAATGTGCAATTTAAAAAAAACACAGTACACTTATTACCAAAGTTGCTTTGTTCACTTGCCGTTCTTTGATAAAACTTGTCAGGAGTGCATACCTGGGTAAACACAGGAATGTGCATGTGTGTTTAGCAATATAGGGCAGTAGTAATAAACTGGCAAGTTGGGGGGGGGTCTGTCTTTTTTTATTTTTTTTATTTCATGCTCTTTGTCAATCGTCAAAGTTTAATAATGACTTTCATGTTACTTTTAGAGAAGAAATATATCTGCCATTCAAGGTGAAGGCACATGCTATTAGTTGTATGTCTTCCTCTTGGCATAAACATACTGATGCCTATTGATCTTCTTTGCATGTGTTCATTAAAGGGATACTAAACACCAAAAATGTTATTGTTTCAAAAGATAGATAATCCCTTTTATTTACCATTCCCCAGTTTTGCATAACCAACACTGTTATATAAATATATTTCCTAAGATATGGTGAGTCCACAGCATCATCATCCATTACTGTTGAGAATATTACTCCTGGCCAGCAGGAGGAGGCAAAGAGCACCACAGCAAAGCTCTTAAGTATCACTTCCCTTCCCACAACCCCCAGTCATTCTCTTTGCCTGCGGTGCAAGGAGGTGGTGAAATTTTTGGTGTCTTGATTATTTCTTTTCTATCAAAATTTTATTATTTTGAAAGCCAGAGTAGGTTTGCTCTGATCTTTCCTCTCAAGAGTGGGTCTAGCTGTACTCCATGTTAGTCTCTTCAGTAGGGCAGTGGTGGCTTTCAAGCAGTTAGGAACTTGTGAGGTGGGCCTCACTGCGTTTCCTAGCACTTTGCTGCCCCTGTATAGAAATCCAGAGTAGGCTTACTCTGTCTTTTCTTCTTCCACAGGCCCCTGTGAGGAGTGACTTCCTCTCATGCCGGGTGAGCTGTCCTCCTGCCAGATGGCTAGAAGTGCAGGTAAGTGCCATTTTTTTTTGTCTCATCCATAAACATAAGACACTTGAAGGCACTGTGGTCAGTTTGAACTGCACTAAGGTAAGGGGACTTAGTCCTGTGTTCAGGACCATTATGGCAGGTAGCAGGCACTAATATCTGTGACAGGAATGGTGGCTTACTTTTATTCTGTTTGGTGCAACTTTTTGCTAATACAACAGGGTGGGTTGAGTTTGCACTTTTAATAATATTTTCTGCAGTGCTACAAGGTCTCCTGCAGTTTTTTATGGCTATAAAAAAATTTCACCATTATGGCGTCTAGTACCGCCTCCGGCATTAATAGGGAGGCGGATCATTTGCGGCAACTGCTGAAGATACGCGCGCTTTCACTTTTGAGATGCGTTCACCCAGTCACATGATTTCCTCATATTAGAAAGGCTTTTGGAGTCCGTAGAGGATTAAAGGGACAGTTCACCCAAATGTTTCACTTCTACACCGCCGCTTACAGGGACTACAGCACAACTTACAGATGGGCTGGGTTGGAGAGGGACTGGGAGGAGTTACTTGGGAACAGATTAGAACCGGTATGGAAAAAAACAAGGAAAACCACCCTGTTGGCTATGTACAGAGAATCACAGGTGCCCTTTCTGCACAGGGCATATTTTACACCTAGTTTGATGGCTAAATGGATCCCTACGTGGTCCAATAGGTGCGCCAAGTGTGCGATGGAGAATCTGAATCTTTTGCACTGTATTTGGGAATGTCCACCTATTAAGCAGTTCTGGGGCAAAATACAATTCTGGATGAATCGGAAGTTGCAGATTCAGTTCTCTATAAAACCTGAGGCCATAGTATTTCTGCATTGGGACACACAGCACAAACAAAATGATGCGGTATTGAGTTTAGTACTTCTAGTGGCCAGAAAGTGTATACTAAAACACTGGATAACAAATGCAGGTCCCTCCTTTAAGAGCTTTAAGAGCCTGTTGCAATCCCAAATATTTACAGAACAAATGGATGTGCGATTTCACATCCAGGACAGGCTGGGATCATTTTTGCGCAAGTGGCGCAGACTTATACAAACCTTTGAACTTGAAATCCAGAGGCTGATCCTTATACCATTTAAAGATTCTGTGATCCTCACAGAGGACTCCCTGAGGGGGGAGTGGGGACATTTGTGGGAGGACCAACACTAGTTAACAAAATCACATACAAAGAAGGGCGGCAGACTTCTGCCCACACCTAAGTGTCACCTCATCGTGATCCTTCGGCTCCCTCTCCTCTCCCCCTGTTCCATACTCCTTACCTTCTTCTCCTACTCCCTCATACCCTCCTCCTTTCTTGGTCTTTTTTTTTTTTTTTCTCTTCCCTCTTTGTAGGGCCCCGTGACCGACTGAACAATAATGTTAATAAGCCCCAAGAAGTTAGGGCTGATTATTAACGTAGGTTGATGGGTAGAAGTTTAAACTGGTCGTGTTACGGACCAGATGTTTATTTGAAAATCAGAAAATAGGAGAGAGGAGGATGTGTACACATAGGATGCAAGTTTGTATAAGGATGCTCATAATGCAGTTAGACAAATTGGAACCACAAGCTCTCTATTTAATTCTGTCAGCAGCAAGAAATGTTAATGTGTATTGAAAACCTTGTATGACTATATGTTTCAATCTTGATACTTGCTTTTAGTGTGCATGTGTTTTATCCTCTATAATAAAAATATTTTTTTTATTTTTTTTTAAATGCAATTTCTCATTAATTTTATACTCTGCAGCTGGTATAACGAGTCATTGAAAATACATTCATATAAAAACAATTTTTCAGTGTACTGTCCCTTTAAGTTTAGTCGCAAGAGCTAAATCGCTTTACTGATTCATCCCAGAGTGTAGGGGGAAGGTGGGCGCCTCAGCTATACAGCTGAGGTGTAGAAGTGCTTTATAAAGTCATTTTCAGCAGTTTTTTTGCTGTTCTGTCACCCTCCTTTTTCTGTTTCACTGTCAGAGAGGATTTTGTTTACTATAACTTGTGTATTTTGTAGGGGAGGGGTTCTCTGCTCAAAATGGATCTATAATCTATTCTTTCTGCAGAATGCAAGCTTTGTCTATATAACCAAGTAGAACCTCCCTTGCCTTTTTGTTCCTCATGTAATTGAGAGGACATTAAAGGGACAGTATACACCAATTTTCATATAACTGCATGTAATAGACACTACTATAAACAATAATATGTACAGATACTGATATAAAAATCCAGTATAAAACCGTTTAAAAGCTTACTTGAAAGCTTCCAGTTTAGCTTTTTTTAAAAGGTTACTGGAACACCCACTGAAAGTGGGAAATATCAGACCCTCTCCCCTTCCCCCCTCCCCCTTCCATTGCATATAAAAAAGACCCTTTACACAAACAGAAGCAAGCTGGAGTAGGTATACGTCGGTATTCTCCTTAAACTTTGGGACTTGGTTAGGAGTCTGAAAATCAGAGCAATGTTATTTAGAAATAAGCAAAACTGAACGTGTTTTTTAAAAAACAAAAAACAAACATGTATGGGCTATATAAATGGATCATCTACAAAACATTTATGCAAAGAAAAATCTAGTGTATAATGTCCCTTTAATGTGCCAAGATAAGATATCTTTTTTTCTTCTGAGCCACCATTCTCTCAGGATGATGCTGTTCAGGCTATGCCACAGCTTTCTCCTCAGATGTCCCAAGCCGTACCGGCATCACAGGCAGTGCCCTGCGGTTCCTTTCAATCTCCTGGAGGAGTGTTTTTGCAAGCAGAAATTGCTGCCCAGGTATCTTCTGTGGTATCTGAGGCATTAGCTGCTATTCCCATGCTACAGGGAAAACGCAAGAGGAAATCTAGAGATTCAGATTGTAAGGTTTCTGATCCAGTTCTAACTAACCAAGTTGCTCTTTCTCATAAGTCTGATGAGGAAGTTACATCGATAGCATCTGAGGGTGAAAACTCAGATTCAGACAGTGTAAGTCCTTCATCTGATGCTGAAGTTGTATCCTTTAGATTTAAGCTTGAACACCTCTGTGTTTTGCTAAAGGAGGTTTTGGCTACTCTGGACGACTCTGATAACCCTATCGTTGTCAACCCTAAGAAATCTAGTAAGCTTCATAAATACTTTGATGTTCCTTCCATGGTGGAGGCGTTTCCTGTACCTGACCGTGCTACAGACATTATTGCATGGGAATGAGAGAGGCCTGAGATTCCTTTTTCCCTGTCGCCGGTATTTAAAAAAAAAAAAAATGTTTCCGGTGGCTGACTCCATTAAGGAGTCATGGCAGACGGTGCCCAAAGTAGGAGAGGCGATTTCTACTTTGGCTAAGAGAACTACTATTCCTATTGAGGCTCTTTAAAGGACCCTATGGATAAAAAAAATAGAGGCCTTTTTATAAAAGATGTATGTTCATCAGGGTTTACAATGGCAACCGGCAGTGTGTATTGCCACTGTGACAAGTGCGGCAGCCTATTGGTTCAATGCTTTGTCTGAGTCTCTTCAAGCAGAGACCCGCTTGGAGGAAATCCAGGACAGGATTAAGACTCTTAAGTTAGCCAATTCCTTTATTACTGACGCTTCTTTACAGGTCATCAAGTTGGGAGCCAAAATATCTGATTTCGTGGTTCTAGCCCGCTGGGCCTTATGGTTAAAATCTTGGTCAGCGGATGTTTCATCTAAATCCAAGATTTTGGCGATCCCTTACAAGGGTAAAACCTTGTTTGGACCTGTTCTTGCAAAAGTTATCTCCGATATCACGGGTGGTAAATGGTCCTTTCTGCCACACGATAAGAAGAATAGATCAAAAAGACGTCTGAGTAATTTTCGTTCCTTTCGTAACTTCAGAGGTAAGCCTTCTCCTTTCTCCCAATCAGTCTTGGAACAAGGGGAAGCACTTAAAGAAACCTACAGCCGATTCCAAATCAGCATGAAGCGTTTGCTCCCGATCTGGGATCGGATCAAGTGAAGGGCAGACTTTCTCAGTTCTCTCTGGCTTGGATACCAGATGTTCCAGATCCTTGGGCTGTGGATATAGTATCCCAGGGTTAAAAGTTAGAGTTCAAGACTTTTTTCCTCCAAGGGGCAGGTTCCACCTCTCAAGATTATCTGTAGACCAGGTAAAAAGAGAGGCGTTCTTGAAATGTATACAGGACCTTTCCTACCTGGGAGTGATAGTTCCAGTATGGGAACAGGGTCTAGGATTCTACTCCAATCTGTTTGTGGTTCCCAAAAAAGAAGGAACTTTCCGACCAATTCTAGACTTGAAGTGTCTAAACAAGTTTCTCAGACTACTGTCCTTCAAGATGGAAACTATAGTTCCATTCTCCACTTGGTCGAAGAGGGTCAGTTCATGATGACCATAGACCTGAAGGATGCGTACATTCATGTTCCCATTCACAGGGATCATCAAAAATTTCTGAGATTTACCTTTCTGGACCATCACTTTCAGTTTATAGCTCTTCTGTTTGGCCTTGCCACAGCTCCCAGAATTTTCTCAAAAGTTCTGGAGGCTCTTTTGTCAGTGATCATGTCTCAGGGAATTGCAGTGGCTCCCTATCTGGACAACATTCTGGTTCAGGCGCCATCTTTTCAACAAACAGACTCTCATACAGAGATCTTGTTGTCTTTTCTACGTTCCCACAGATGGAAAGTGAATCTGGGAAAGAGCTCCCTTGTTCCAATTACAAGGATAGTTTTCCTAGGGACCATAATAGATTTTCTATCGATGAAGATATTTCTGACGGAGGTCAGAAAAGACAAGATCCTAGCCTCTTGCCTCTCTCTCTACAGTCTACTGTTCGACCATCAGTGGCTCAGTGTATGGAGGTAAGTGGTCTGATGGTTACTTCCATGGACATCATCCCATTTGCTTGGTTCCATTTGAGAGCTCTGCACTTATGCATGCTCAGACAATGGAACGGGGATTATGCAGATCTGTCTGAGGATAGATCTGGTTCAGTCAGAAAGAGACTCTCTCCCGTGGTGGCTGTCTCAGGAACATTTCTCTCAGGGAACATGCTTTCAGTGACCTTCCTGAGTGATTGTGACCACGAACGCCAGCCTGCTGGGCTGGGGAGCAGTCTAGGACTCATTAAAGGAGCAGGGACTCTGGACTCGGGAGGAGTCAGCTCTCCCCATAAACATATTCGAGTTGAGAGTGATTTTCAATGCTCTACTGGCTTTGCCTCAGCATTAGCCCGGCATCATTCGGACAACATAACCTCAGTGGCTTACATCAACCACCAGGGAGGAACTCAAAGTTCATTATCCATGAAAGAGGTAGTTCGGATTCTTCGTGGGCGGAATCTCACAATTGCTGTCTATCTGCCATCCACATTCCAGGAGTAGACGACAGGGAAGCGGGCTTTCTGAGCAGACAGACCTTTCATCCCAGGGAGTGGGAGCTCCATCTGGAAGTGTTTTCCAGCTTGACCCTTAAATGGGGGGTTCCGGAGCTAGGTCTGATGGCTTCCCGGCAGAATGCCAAACTTCTGAGGTACGGTTCGAGGTCAAGGGATCAACAGGCTGCACTGATAGATGCTCTGGCGGTGTTTTGGGATTTAAGGCTGGCATACCTCCTCCGTTCGCTCTCCTTCCACGAGTTGTTGCTCGTATCAAGCAGGAGAGAGCGTCGGTGATGCTCATAGCCCCTGCGTGGCCTCGCAGGATCTGGTATTCAGATCTAGCGGAAATGTCATCTCTTTCACCTGGGAAGCTACCTCTGAGGAAGGACCTTCTACTTCAGGGTCCCTTCCTCCACCCAAATCTCGTTTCACCGAAGCTGCTTGACTGGAGATTGAACGCTTAGTTCTATCTAAGCATGGGTTTTCAGAATCCGTCATTGAGACCATGATTCAGGCTTGCAAGCCTGTTACTAGTAAAATTTACCATAAGATATGGCACAAATATCTTTATTGGTGTGAATCCAAGGGCTTCTCTTGCAGTAGGGTCAGGATTCCTAGAATTTTGTCGTTTCTCCAGGAGGGTCTGGAGAGAAGTTTGTCAGCAAATACTCTGAAGGGTCAGATCTCTGCCTTGTCTGTTTATATGCCATACGTGCAAATTTTTTTTTTCAGGCTTTGGTCAGAATCAGGCCTGTGTTTAAGAACAAGGTTAAGACTCCAAGGAGGAGTAACAGGTTTAAAGTTTTGCAGCAGGCTCCATTTGAGCCTATGCATTCCATAGATATTAAGTTGTTATCTTGGAAGGTTTTGTTTCTTGTTGCTATCTCTTCTGCTAGGAGAGTTTTGGGACTCTCAGCTCTGCATTGTGGTTTCCCCTTATCTTGTTTTTCATGCTGATAAGGTGGTTCTTCGTACTAAGTTAGGTTTCCTTCCTAAAGTTGTTACGGACAGGAATATTAATCAGGAAATTGTTGTTCCGTCTCTATTTCCTAATCCTTCTTGTCATAAGGAACGCTTGTTACACATCCTAGATGTTGTGCGTGGTCTGAAATTCTACTTGCAGGCGACTAAGGATTTTCGCCAGTCTTCTGCCTTGTTTGTTTCTCTGGGAAATGCAAAGGTCAGAAAGCTACAGCTACTTCTTTCTCTCTGGCTCAGAAGTATAATTTGTTTTGCTTACGAGACGGCTGGTCAGCAGCCTCCAAAGAGAATTACAGGTCATTCCACGAGGGCTGTTTTCTCTTCTTGGGCTTTCAAAAATGAAGCTTCTGTGGAACAAATTTTTAATTTTATTATACCTATAACATTGTTGCTTAGTATATCCTTGTTTCTTCTACTAGATACGACGAGTCTACGGATTCATCCTTGTGAGATATTATCCTCCTGCTAACAGGAAGTGGCAAAGAGCACCACAGCAGAGCGGTATATATAGCTCCTCCCTTCTCTCCACCCCCAGTCATTCTCTTTGCCTATACTAGTAATAGGAAGAGGTAAAGTGAAAGAGGTGTTAAAAAACGATGCTTCTGTTGAACAGATTTGTAAGGCTGCGACTTGGTCCTCCCTTCATACTTTTTCCAAATTTTACAAATTTTGCTTCTTCGGAGGCTATTTTTGGAAGAAAAGTTCTTCAAGCAGTGGTGCCTTCCATTTAGGTATCTGTCTTGTCCCTCCAGTTTGGTATTGTGTCCCACAAGTAAGGATGAATCCGTGGACTCGTCGTATCTAGTAGATGAAAAGGAAATTTATGCTTACCTGATAAATTGATTTCTTCTACGACACAACGAGTCCACAGCCCTCCCTGTCATTTTAGACTGACGTTTTGAAAAACAAAAATATAATCTGTCACCTCTGCACCTTTTAGCTTTTCTTTTCTCTTCCTATACCTTCGGTCGAATGACTGGGGGTGTAGAGAAGGGAGGAGCTATATATACAGATCTGCTGTGGTGCTCTTTGCCACTTCCTGTTAGCAGGAGTATAATATCCCACAAGTAAGGATGAATCCGTGGACTCGTCGTATCGTAGAAGAAATCAATTTATCAGATAAGCATAAATTTCCTTTTTCTTAATTTCTTAAAGGTATATTTGCATTTTTTTAAAAACTAATGATAATAATGTGGGACATGTTGTGACAAATAAGAATGTACTTTCATCAAATGATAAATAGTGTATGTATTTTTATATACAAACATATCTCACAGAATGGATTTCAAAGATATGCACTGTTATAAATAAAAGGATGAAACAAATGTAGACGAGAGTTCTGACCTAGTACGTGTGCATATGTGTTGTATACATACTACTTTCTAGAAGAAAAATAATGCTGAACATAGTCATGAACACATTTAAATTTTGTATATTATTATTTTTGACTGAATAACATTGCATAATGTTTGTTTTATCATACTTGAAATATGGTGCCAAATATACCTGTCAGTATGTGAAGATATGAGATCTACATTCAATTATAATATCACTATTTTGAACGACAACAGTCTAAATTTAAAGTTCGTTAGGGAATGCAGACATGATACAATAAATTTCCTCAATCTCATATTAATAGGAGAGACTGATACGGGTATTATAACAACATATACTTTTCGTAAACCTACTGCTGGCAACACTATTCTTCACGCTGATTCTTGTCATCCACCACACTTAATAAGATCAATACCTAGGGCACAGTTTTTACGACTTAGGAGAAACACCAACTCAGATGGACATTTTGAGAAACAGGCAACATCATTGAAAGAAAGATTAAGTGAAAGGGGTTATGGTGAAAAATTACTTGACACTAGTTTCATTCAAGCGAGTAGCCATACACAACAGAGTCTAGTGTCTAAGACCATTAAAAGGAATAATGAATTTAATGATTTCGCGGTGGTCTTTTCAACAGAATACTCTAACCAATTTAATAAGGTATGTGGCATCTTAAAAAGGAATTTATATATATATTAAGACAAGATGATGCCTTATGTGAAACAGTTGAGAACTGTAAGTTTGTCCCTAGAAAGGCACCTACTCTGTCCAATAGACTCTCACCAAGTTTAGTGTGTTCCAAGAAAAATGAAAGAGAAACCTGGTTACATAGAAAAAGTACCTTCAAATGTGGGACAGGACCATGTTTAACTTGTGATATTGTTAGTACAGGGGCCACCTTCACTAGTTTTATCACACAAGAAAATGTCAAAATCAAGTTTTATGCAAACTGTAGGAGTGAGTATGTTGTGTATCTTTTGGAGTGAAATCTTTGTAAAATGCAGTACACAGGACAAACCAGCAGGGAATTAAGGTCACGCATGAGAGAACATATAAATGATACCAAAAATTTCAATAAAGATTCGGCAATAGCTAGACATCATTTCACAATGCACATGTCAGGATTACTGTCTCTTTAAGGCTGCACTGGCATGTTGCATTCTCTTTGGCTACTTCCTCTATAAGTTCCACCATTTCCTGTCGCACCTTGCTTAGTATTTTGAGTAATAAGGCTACAATTTAACCTGAGCTATTATAAGGATTATACCTTAACTATATCTATCACAACAGTGATACTAAAACAAAGAAGTTTCGACCTTCATTACAGTTCCCTTCCTGGGTTCACTTTCAACTTGCTAATAACAAACCTCAACTTTTGGAGACTGAGGCGTGGATTGTCACATAAGAGATACATTGTTCTACCTTGTTGCTACTTCAGCTGTCAGCTCAAGATTCATCTACAAAATAACATTCTTTACTCGCAGTTCATACAAACAGCTGTAATCCTTGTTCCTCTTACATTACGGAACTAAACTGACTACCGGTGACTACTCCCCTCTTGCACCGAGCTTCAGCGTTGTTGATCTCAGACTCCATTACGGCACAGACACGCTGCACAGCAGCTCTCACTTCACAGGCAGGCTCCAGCTCTCCCGGCTCACAGGAGACATGCTGCACAGCCGCTTCCACATCACAGGTAGGCTCCAGCTCTCCCGGCTCACAGGATCAATTGACATTTGCACTAAGGTACCAAACTAAGAGGTAGTGTCAGGAACAGCTAAAAGGACCGTAACTTACAAACTATATCTGAAATATCAACTTGTAAGCAAATGTTACATTGCGGTTTCCTTGTCCCTCTAAGTATTAACATCTGAATGGCAAAACCTATAACTGACTAACCATCAGGAATCTTATAAGGAGATTAGAGTATATTGCACAGCTTACTATATCCTACTTGTACTTCATCAGTTATTTCATCACGAATACACTGATCCAAAAACCTCTATTCAGGGGTAATTTAATATTAATATTTCACTACTCAGTCGAATTTCACTTTCCAATAGTGTAATTCTCTTTCTACTAGTGAAACAAAAACATATTTCAATACTGATTTGCAATTGTGTTCCAGTTTTTAGCTAAATCCTCCCTGAGGCTTTGGAAACCTTACAGCACATGACCAATAAGTTTAACATGAGTGTTAAAGTTATAGATATAGTGAAAAGACCAATAAGAGGGGGAGATAGGAACAAAATGTTATTAAAACAGGAGATGTTTTGGATATACAAGTTGAGGACTATCACTCCTGGGGGTTTAAACAGAGAATGGGACATGCGTCTGTTTGTAGGATAATGTCAATATTAGATTTGAAGTATACAATTATTTCTTGTTTTTTTCTTAAGTTATAACAATGTATTGCATGAGCTTTTTTGTTGTTTCTACAAATAGCGTTGTTGAGTCCTATATTCTGTTCCCCAAGCATGGTCTTTATTATATTATATATCTCAAAATTATATTTGGGGCTTATGCTTAACATTGTTTACTTATTCTCATTAATAATTTTAAGGCATTGTATTTGTAAATATTGTCTAACATTTGGTTATTGTTTATCACACAGCCACAATTTATGACCATGGAATTTATAAGAAGTGATATTATAATTAAATGTAGACCTCATATCTTCACATACTGACAGGTATATTTGGCACCATATTTCAAGTATGATAAAACAAACATTATGCAATGTTATTCAGTCAAGGATGATATACAAAATTTAAATGTGTTCATGACTATGTTCAGCATTATTTTTCTTCTAGAAAGTAGTATGTATACAACACATATGCACACGTACTAGGTCAGAACTCTCGTCTACATTTGTTTCATCCTTTTATTTATAACAGTGCATATCTTTGAAATCCATTCTGTGAGATATGTTTGTATATAAAAATACGTACACTATTTATCATTTGATGAAAGTACATTCTTATTTGTCACATGTCCCACATTATTATCATTATTTTCTTTCATGTAATTGGCAAGAGTCCATAAGCTAGTGACGTATGGGATATACAATCCTACCAGGAGGGCCAAAGTTTCCCAAACCTCAAAATGCCTATAAATACACCCTCCACCACACCCACAAATCAGTTTTATAAACTTTGCCTCCTATTGAGGTGGTGAAGTAAGTTTGTGCTAGATTTCTACGTTGATATGCACTTCTCAGCTTTTTTGAAGCCCGGTTCCTCTCAGAGAGCAGTGAATGACAGAGGGATGTGAAGGGAGTATCACCTATTGAATACAATGGTCATCCTAACAGGGATCTATTTCATAGGTTCTCTGTTATCGGTTGTAGAGATTCATCTCCTACCTCCCTTTTCAGATCAACTATATACTCTTATATACCATTACCTCTGCTGATTCTCGTTTCAGTACTGGTTTGGCTATCTACTTTATGTAGATGAGTGTCTTGGTAAGTATGTTTCCTTTATTTAAGACACTCTCAGCTATGGTTTGGCACTTTATATTTAAAGTTCTAAATATATGTTTGTACTTATATTTTCCATGATTCAGGTTTATCAGTATATTTCCTTTTTGCAGAGTGTCAGTTTCATATTTGGGAAATGCATATGGGGGGGGGAATTCTTACCTGAAATTTTCAAATTGACTCTCTTTTCTAAATTGCGGGCTGTTAGGCTTGCGGGAGCACAAAATACTATAATTTATTGCGTCATTCTTGGCACAAGACTTTTTTGGCGCAAGAATTACGTTTGTTGACGTAATTTCGTTATTTCCGATGTCTTAGTAGGTGGCGAGTTTTTTCACGTAGTTGCGTCATCTATGACGCTAGTGTTTGTTACAGACGTTCTTGGTGCCAAAAAATATTTTGTCAGTTGGGTGTCATACTTGGCGCCAAACTTTTTTTTAAATTATTTAAGTCTTCATTTCTTTTTGCTTCTGGTTTCCAGAGGCTTATTTTGTTGCATTTCTTTCCCATTCCTGAAACTGTCATTTTGCTTTATATGTTATTTTTTCTCTTAAATATTGCAAGATGTCTCAAACTGACCCTGTCTCAGAATCTACTACTGGAATCCTGCTGCGTGATGTCGGTTCTACCTTAGCTAAGTGCATTTGTTGTAAACTTGTGGCAACTGTTCCTCTGGCTGTAGTTTGTGATAGTTGTCATGACAAACTTTTACATGCAGACAATATTTCCATTAGTAATAGTTCATTACCTGTTGCTGGTCCTTCAACATCTAATTCTCAGGATATTCCTGTTAATTTGAGAGAATTTGTTTCTAATTCCATTCAGAAGGCTTTTTCTGTCATACCGCCTTCTAATAAACGTAAAAGGTCTTTTAAAACTTCCCATAAAATTGATGAATTTTTAAATGACCGACAACATTCTGATTTATCTATCTCTGATGAGGATCTATCTGGTTCAGAAGAATCTGCCTCAAATATTGACACTGACAAATCTTCATATTTATTTAAAATGGAGTATATTAGTTCCTTATTAAAGGAGGTGTTGACTAGTCCTCTTGATATTAAAACTAATAAACGTTTAAATTTGGTTTTTTAACCTCATGTAGTTATTCCTGAGGGTTTTTCCAGTTCCTGATGCTATTTCAGATGTGATTTCTAGGGAATGGAATAGACTGGGTACTTTTTACTCCTTCTTCAAGGTTTAAGAAACTGTATCCTTTGTCGACTGATAGATTGGAGTTTTGGGAAAAGATCCCCAAAGTTGATGGGGCCATCTCTACTCTTGCTAAGCATACTACTATTCCTACGGCAGATAGTACTTCTTTTAAAGATGCTTTAGATAGGAAACTTGAATCTTATCTAAGGAAGGCTTATTTATGTTCAGGTCATCTTCTTAGGCCTGCTATTTCTTTGGCTGATGTTGCAGCTGCTTCAACTTTTTGGTTGGAAACCTTAGCGCAACAAGTACCAGATCATAATGTGTATAGCATTGTTAAGTCAATTCAACATGCTAATAATTTAATTTGTGATGCCATTTTTGATATCATTAGAATTGATGTTAGAATTATATGTCTTTAGCTATTTTAGCTAGAAGAGCTTTATGGCTTAAATCTTGGAATGCTGATCTGACTTCTAACGTTGCTATCTCTCTCTTTCCAAGGTAATAAATTATTTGGTTCTCAGTTGGATTTCATTATTTCAACTGTCACTGGGGGGAAGGGGAGCTTTTTTGCCTCAGGATAAAAAATCTAAGGGTAAATTTAAGGCTGCTAACCGTTTTCGTTCCTTTAGACAAAATAAGGAACAGAAACCTGATCCTTCCCCTAAAGGAACGGTTTCCAATTGGAAGCCTTCTTCAGTCTGGAATAATTCCAAGCCATTTAAAAGATCAAAATCAGCCCCCAAGTCCGCATGAAGGTGCGGCCCTCATTCCATCCCAGCTGGTAGGGGGCAGACTAAGATTTTTCAAGGATATTTGGTTCAATTCAGTCCAAAATCATTGGATTCAGAACATTGTCTCTCAGGATTACAGAATAGGTTTCAAAGTAAGACCGCCTGTGAGAAGTTTCTTTCTCTCACGCATTCCAGTGAACCCAGAGAAAGCTCAGGCTTTCCTGAAGTGTGTTTCAGACCTGGAGTTGTCTGGGGTAATTGTGCCAGTTCCTTTTCAGGAACGGGGTCTGGGGTTTTATTCAAATCTGTTCATTGTCCTAAAGAAGGAGAATTCTTTCAGACCAGTTCTGGATATAAAAATGTTGAATCGTTATGTAAGAATACCAACATTCAAGATGGTGACTATAAGGACTATTCTGCCTTTTGTTCAGCAAGGGCATTATATATCCACAATAGATTTACAGGATGCATATCTTCATATTCCGATTCATCCAGATCACTATCAGTTCCTGAGATTCTCTTTTCTAGACAAGCATTACCAATTTGTTGCTCTTACTTTTGGCCTAGCAACAGCTCCAAGGATCTTTTCAAAGGTTCTCGGTGCCCTACTCTCTGTAATCAGAGAGCGGGGTATTGCAGTGTTTCCTTATTTGGACGATATCTTGGTACTTGCTCAGTCTTTACGTTCTGCAGAATCTCACACAAATCAACTAGTGTTGTTTCTTCAAAGACATGGTTGGAGGATCAATTTACCAAAAAGTTCTTTGATTCCTCAGACAAGGGTAACCTTTTTAGGATTCCAAATAGATTCAGTATCCATGACTTTGTCTCTAACAGACAAGAGACGTCTGAAATTGGTTGCAGCTTGTCGGAACCTTCAGTTTCAGTAATTCCCTTCAGTAGCTATGTGCATGGAGGATTTAGGTCTCATTACTGCAGCATTGGACGCGATCTCCTTTGCTCGTTTTCACATGAGACCTCTTCAGCTTTGTATGCTGAACCAATGGTGCAGGGATTATACAAAGATATCACAATTAATATCCTTAAATCCCAATGTTCGACTATCTCTGACTTGGTGGTTAGATCACCATCATTTAGTTCAAGGGGCCTCTTTTATTAGTCCAACCTGGACTGTGATCACAACAGATGAGAGTCTTTCAGGTTGGGGAGCTGTCTGTGGATCTCTGACAGCGCAGGGGGTTTGGAAATCTCAAGAGGCGAGATTACCAATCAATATTTTGGAACTCCGTGCGATTCTCAGAGCTCTTCAGTTTTGGCCTCTACTGAAGAGAGAACCATTTATTTGTTTTCAGACAGACAATGTCACAACCGTGGCGTATGTCAATCATCAGGGTGGGACTTACAGTTCTCAAGCTATGAAAGAAGTATCTCGGATACTTGCTTGGGCGGAATCCAGCTCCTGTCTAATTTCTGTGGTCCATATCCCAGGTATAGACAATTAGGAAGCGGATTATCTCAGTTGTCAGACTTTACATCTGGGAGAGTGGTCTCTTCACCCAGATGTGTTTTTTCAGATTGTTCAGATGTGGGGGCTTCCAGAAATAGATCTGATGGCTTCTCATCTAAACAGGAAACTTCCAAGGTATCTGTCCAGGTCCGGGGATCCTCAGACGGAAGCAGTGGATGCGTTGACACTTCCTTGGAATTATCAACCTGCTTATATTTTTCCGCCTCTAGTTCTTCTTCCAAGAGTGATTTCCAAAATCATAATGGAACGTTCGTTTGTACTGCTGGTGGCTCCAGCATGGCCACTCAGGTTTTGGTATGCGGATTTTGTTCAGATGTCCAGTTGCCAACCTTGGCCACTTCCGTTAAGGCCAGACCTTCTACCTCAAGGCCCGTTTTTCCATCAGGATCCCAAATTATTAAATTTGAAGGTATGGAGATTGAACGCTTAGTCATAGAGGTTTCTCTGACTCAGTGATTAATACTTTGTTGCAGGCTCGTAAATCTGTGTCTAGAAAGATTTATTATCGAGTTTGGAAGACTTACATTTCATGCTGCTCTTCTCATAAATTCTCTTGGCATTCTTTTAGAATTCCTAGAATTTTACAGTTTCTTCAGGATGGTTTAGATAAGGGTTTGTCTGCAAGTTACTTGAAAGGACAAATCTCTGCTCTTTCTGTTCTGTTCTACAGGAGAATTGCTAATCTTCCTGATATTCATTCTTTTGTTCAGGCTTTGGTTCGTATCAGGCCTGTCATTAAATCAATCTCTCCTCCTTGGAGTCTTAATTTGGTTTTGAAAGCTTTACAGGCTCCTCCGTTTGAGCCTATGCATTCTCTGGACATTAAATTACTTTCTTGGAAAGTATTGTTCCTTTTGGCCATCTCTTCTGCTAGAAGAGTTTCTGAATTATCTGCTCTTTCTTGTGAGTCTCCTTTTATGATTTTTCATCAGGATAAAGCGGTTTTGCGGACTTCGTTTAAATGTTTACCTAAAGTTGTGAACTCTAACAATATTAGTAGAGATTGTTGTCCATTCTTTGTGTCCTAATCCTAAGAATTCTCTGGAGAGATCTTTACATTCTTTGGATGTGGTAAGAGCTTTGAAATATTATGTTGAAGCTACGAAAGATTTCAGAAAGACTTCTAGTCTATTTGTTATCTTTTCTGGTTCTAGGAAAGGTCAGCAAGCTTCTGCCATTTCTTTGGCATCTTGGTTAAAGCTTTTGATTCATCATGCTTATTTGAAGTCGGGTAAATCCCCACCTCAGAGGATTACGGCTCATTCTACTAGGTCAGATTCCACTTCCTGGGCTTTTAAGAATGAAGCTTCTGTTGATCAGATTTGCAAAGCAGCAACTTGGTCTTCTTTGCATACTTTTACTAAATTCTATCATTTTGATGTTTTCTCTTCTTCAGAAGCAGTTTTTGGTAGAAAAGTAATTCAGGCAGCTGTTTCAGTTTGATTCTTCTGCTTATAATTTCAGTTTTTTTCATTATAAAGATTAAAACTTTTTATTTGGGTTATGGATTAATTTTTCAGTGGAATTGGCTGTCTTTATTTTTATCCCTCCCTCTCTAGTGACTCTTGCGTGGAGTTCCACATCTTGGGTATTTGCTATCCCATACGTCACTAGCTTATGGACTCTTGCCAATTACATGAAAGAAAACATAATTTATGTAAGAATTTACCTGATAAATTAATTTCTTTCATATTGGCAAGAGTCCATGAGACCCACCCTTTTAATGGTGGTTATGATTTTTTTTGTATAAAACACAATTATTCCAATTCCTTGTTGATGTTTTCGCTCCTTTATCACCCCACAAACTGAATTGTGGGTGTGGTGGGGGGTGTATTTATAGGCATTTTGAGGTTTGGGAAACTTTGCCCCTCCTGGTAGGATTGTATATCCCATACGTCACTAGCTCATGGACTCTTGCCAATATGAAAGAAAGGAATTTATCAGGTAAATTCTTACATAAATTATGTTTTTTCCAAAAATGCAAATATACCTTTAAGAAATTAAGAAAATAAGGATATACTAAGCAACAATGTTATAGGTATAATATAATTAAAAATAATTGTGAATGTTTTTTCATAATGGTATCATATTGCAGTATATTCATATTAGCATATGTATTTTCATATAGATACTTTTCTTCCTGTTTTCATATTTGTTACACAATCATGTTTAATTAAGCATGTTTTTATATTTTGTTTGTATTTTTAATATGTTGTCTGGGTTTTTGATTGGGAACTTTACCTTTAAGAAGGTGATGTCCGGTTGTAACACCCATACCTATGATTAAGTGCCTGTTTGCGGCACGAAACACGTAAGGGGTTAATCCATTGTTCTATGCCTTCATTTTTAAACTTTTTTTGAATAAACAGATGTTTTAATTTTATATGTGCCTCACGAGTGCTGCTGCTTTTTTGCTTTGTGGAATTTTTGTAGCTTACGCTTAGCCACGTTTGGCTAGCACCTCACAGGTCTGTGTTTGTGACGACTCCTCAGCTAAGGCAGTATCCGGCTCTACCTCGTCACGCAAGGATCTGCAGCGGCCTTGTCTGTACACTCCCTGTCTTGTCCCTCCCTAATCATCTGTGTCCTCTGGCTTGGGTTTTGGTTCCCAACAGTAACTGATGATGATGCCGTGGACTCGCCATATCTTTTTATTAAGGCAGTTTTTCTTCCCAAAACCTCAGGCACCTCTACACCTTGTGTTGCTTCTTTTCTCCATTTACCTTCGGTCGAATGACCGGGGGTTGTGGGAAGGGAAGTGATACGTAAAGGGACATGAAACCCAAAATTTTTCTTTCATGATTTAGACAGAGCATACAATTATAAACAACTTTCTAATTTACTTCTATTCTCTATTTTGCTTCATTCTCTTGATATTCTTTGCTGAAAAGCATATCTAGATATGCTTAGCTGCTGATTGGTAGCTGCACAAATATGCCTCCTGTGATTGGTTCACCGTGTGCATCACTATTTCTTCATTAAAGTATATCTTAAGAATGAAGCAAATTAGGTAATATAAGTAAATTGGAATGTTGTTTAAAATTATATTCTCTACCTTAATCATGAAAGAAAATGTTTGGGTATAGTGTCCCTTTAACAGCTTTGTTGTGGTGCTCTTTGCCTCCTCCTGCTGGCCAGGAGTGATATTCCCAGCAGTAATTGATGATGATGATGCCTTGGACTCACCATATCCGGAAAGAAATACATTTATCAGGTAAGCATACATTTTTGTTTTTTACCTCTGTAATTACCTTTTATATAAGCTTCTGCAGACTGCCTCCTTATCTTAGATCTTTTGACAGACTTGCATTTCAGGCAATTAGTGCTGACTCTTAAATAAGTCCAAGTGCATGAGCACAATGTTATTTATATGAAACACATGAACTAACGCCCTCTAGCTGTGAAAAACTGTCAAATGCATTCCGATAAGAGGCGGCCTTTAAGGTCTTAGAAATTAGCATATGAGCCTACCTAAGTATATCTTTCAACTAAGAATAACAAGCGAACAAAGCAAATTTGATGATAAAAGTAAATTAGAAAGTTGTTCTGAATCTCAAAAGTTTAATTTGGACTTTACTATCCCTTTTAAATTTAGTTTCATGTACTAGTGTTTTCAATGCTATAATCATTGCCTGCCCTCTCCATTACTGGTATAGTAAATGCTGTGGCTCTTATGCCATGTGCCTACTAATGTTGTTACTCTGGTTTACACAAGCAAGGTCCGCTCAGCCCTCCCTGGCCCTGGTTTAGGACACTAGATTTAGAAAGCGCTATATGGATTGTGGGATAGGGGATATACCGTCTTGTGATGCTGTGTGTAAGTTAATATGTTAATGATTAACGTGTACTTGTGAAGTATTTTTGGTAATCTTCAACACGAAAAGCTGACTCTTGTAAAGTTGTAAAGTTATAAGTTAATATGTTTTTTTAAGTGTAACACGTGACTTCATGATTCAAATCTGTATGTATACGGATAAAACTTAATAAAACTTATTAAAATAAAAAAAATAAATACATTAATGAAATGATCCTATAGGTGCACTATTTAAGCAGGCAAAACAGGGTATTTAATACAGTTTATTTTGAAGTTCAAAGGGGTCCATGTCTGTACAATTCTCACTGCTTTATTGGTAGACAAGGTCTCAAACCAAAATTTTAAAAACTCTCAGTATAATTACATTTATAAAATTCACTGTAGTTTATTTTTTTTGTAAAGTAACCAATAATTGTAACAATAAAAAAATAAGTTAATGTCCTATTAAAATACGTTTTCACCCACCCAGAGGTGCAAATGTTAGAAGTTAAGAATATGTATATTATAGGATTTTTCCTGTCTATTTTTTGTTTCAGAAATTATAAAATTGGTCACAACTGCAAAAAACAAACATTCTCAGTTGCTATAGTTTACATTAGAATATAGGTGTAAAATCTAAAAGAGACATAAAACTCTAATTGCAAAATTTTCTGTAGTCTTACAGTATTGTATTGTGCCAGTTGTGGGGGAAATCTTTTTGAATGCATTAACACCTTGCTTCAAATATTTGTATTTGCCAATTTTCCACCAGTTATGTTATTTGGATTACCCAATTATGACCTTTTACTGAAAGAGAAAAGGCTTAGCCACTTTCATTTGTTAGCAAAATCTCATTGTTTTGCAGAATCGTATCTAATCACCTCTGCTGAGGCCAGTTAAAGGGACATTATACACTAATTTTTTCTTTGCATAAATGTTTTGTAGATCTATTTATATAGTCCATGAAGTTTTTTTTCTAAAAAAAAGTTTAGTTTTGCTTATTTTTAAATAACACTGCTCTGATTTTCAGACTCCTAACCAAGCCCCAAAGTTTTATGTGAATACCGTCAGCTACCTTCTCCAGCTTGCTCCTGTTTGTGTAAAGGGTCTTTTCATATGCAAAAGAAGGGGGAGGGGGGGAAGTGTCTTATTTCCCACTTGCAGTGGGCTTTCCAGCTACTTTTTCAACAAAGCTAAACTGAGAGCTTCTAAGTAAGTTTTATACTAGATTTTTATATTGGTATCTGTGCATCTTATTCTTTATAGTAGTGTCTATTACATGCAGTTATATAAAAATGAGTGCATACTGTCCCTTTAAGGACAGATGTAGCAGGTTTAGGCTTGTGAACGCTCCAGTATCCGCTTCCAACTCTAAGTATGGAAAAACCCAACATTTTTGGAGATAAATTACAGGAAAAGGTGGCAAAGTAAATAATAAAAGAATGTTAGGCTCCGGAAAAAAAAAACACTTTCTAATATAACATCTTATACTACAATCTCTGTGTTTTTATGTTCTTTCATGCGTTGTTTTTGAAACTAGAAATTTTCCCTAGAAGGACAAAAACATTAATAGACTGTTATTTCAAATTGCATAGTGTGATTAAGTCACTAAATGATTACTTTAGTAGTTTCAAAAAAACACAGCAAATTGATGATTATTTGGCAAAATGTGCAAGTGTCTGCATAGTATAAGTCTGTACGGCAGCCATTACTCTGAAACTGAAACATTTGGGTCCAGATTACGAGTGGGGCACAAATTAACGCTCCTGCTTGAGTGTTAAAGGGATACTTAACCCAATTTTTTTTTCTTTCATGATTTAGATAGAGCATACAATTTCTTTCATGTAATTGGCAAGAGTCCATGAGCTAGTGACGTATGGGATATACAATCCTACCAGGAGGGGCAAAGTTTCCCAAACCTCAAAATGCCTATAAATACACCCCTCACCACACCCACAATTCAGTTTTACAAACTTTGCCTCCTATGGAGGTGGTGAAGTAAGTTTGTGCTAAGATTTCTACCTTAACATGTGCTTCTCAGCATTTTGAAGCCCGATTCCTCTCAGAGTACAGCGAATGTCAGAGGGACGTGGAGAGAATCACCTATTGAATGCAATGATTTTCCTAACGGGGGTCTTTTTCATAGGTTTCTGTTATCGGTCGTAGAGATTCATCTCCTACTTCCCTTTTCAGATCGACGATATACTCTCATATACCATTACCTCTACTGATAACTGTTTCAGTACTGGTTTGGCTATCTGCTATATGTGGATGGGTGTCTTTGGGTAACTATGCTTTTATTACTTAAGACACCTCAGCTATGGTTTTGGCACTTTATGCATTTATATAAAGTTCTAAATATATGTATTGTACTTATATTTTGCATGAGTCAGGTTCATGTATTTCCTTTTGCAGATTGTCAGTTTCATATTTGGGGAAGTTAATATTAAGAAATATTTTTTTCTTACGTGGGGTTTAGTCTTTTTTTTCAATTGACTACTTTGTTTCAAATTGCGGGCTGACTTAGGCTCGCGGGCGTGCCAAATACTACACTTTATTGCATCATTCTTTGCGCAAGAATTTTTGGCGTGAAAGGCACGTCCGTTGACGCAAGTGTGTCATTTCCGGACATGGTTGGCGTCAAAAAATGTTTGTTACGTTATGCGTCATACTTGGCGCCAAACTTTTTTCATTATTTATTTGCCCCATTGCTGTTTGCCTCTTGCCTTTTTCGATGTCAGAGGGCTATGCTATTTGCATTTTTTTCCCATTCCTGAAACTGTCTTATAAGGAAATAGATCATTTTGCTTTATATGTTGTTTTTTCTTTTACATACTGCAAGATGTCTCAATCTGATCCTGACTCAGAAGTATCTGTTGGAACTTTGCTGCCTGACATCGGTTCTACCAAAGCTAAGTGCATTTGTTGTAAAATTGTGGAGATTATATCTCCTAATGTCATTTGTATTAGTTGCCATGATAAACTTTTACATGCAGATAGTGTGTCCATCAGTAATAGTACATTGCCGGTTGCAGTTCCTTCAACTTCTAATGTACATGATATACCTATGAATTTTAAAGAATTTGTTACTGATTCTATTCAGAAGGCTTTGTCTGCATTTCCACCTTCTAATAAGCGTAAGAGGTCTTTTAAAACTTCTCATAAAGTTGATGAAATTTCAAATGACCGACAACATAATTAATTATCCACCTCTGATGAGGATCTATCTGATTCAGAAGATCCTTCCTTCCTCAGATATTGAAACTGACAAATCTACTTTTTTATTTAAAATGGAGTATATGCGTTCTTTGTTAAAAGAAGTGTTAATTACTTTGGTTATTGAGGAAGCTAGTCCTCTTGATATTAAAACCAGTAAACGTTTAAATTCTGTTTTTTAAACCTCCTGTGGTTACTCCAGAAGTTTTTCCTATTCCTGATGCTATTTCTGATATGATTTCTAAGGAATGGAATAAGCCGGGTACTCCTTTTAATCCTTCTGCAAGGTTTAAAAAATTGTATCCTTTACCAGCAATTTCAATAGAGTTTTGGGGAAAGATCCCCAAAGTTGATGGGGCTATTTCTACTCTTGCTAAACGAAACACTATTCCTATGGAAGATAGTACTTCCTTTAAGGATCCTTTAGATAGGAAGCTTGAATCTTATCTAAGGAAAGCCTATTTATATTCAGGTCATCTTCTTAGGCCTGCAATTTCTTTGGCTGATGTTGCAGCTGCTTCAACTTTTTGGTTGGAGAATTTAGCACAACAAGAATTGGATTCTGACTTATATAGCATTGTTCGTTTACTACAGCATGCTAATCATTTTATTTGTGATGCAATTTTTGATATTATTATATCTTATATATATTATTTATTATATAAATTGCAATTCTCAGAGCTCTTCAGTTTTGGCCTCTGTTGAAGAGAGAACCGTTCATTTGTTTTCAGACAGACAATATTACAACGGTGGCATATGTCAATCATCAGAGTGGCACTCACAATTCCCAAGCTATGAAAGAAGTGTCTCGGATACTTGTTTGGGCGGAATCCAGCTCCTGTCTAATTTTTGTGGTTCATATCCCAGGTGTAGACAATTGGGAGGCAGATTATCTCAGCCGTCAGACTTTACATCCAGGGGAGTGGTCTCTCCATCCAGATGTGTTTTCTCAGATTGTTCAGATGTGGGGTCTTCCAGAAATCGATCTGATGGCTTCTCATCTAAACAAGAAACTTCCCAGATACCTGTCCAGGTCCAGGGATTCTCAGGCGGAAGCAGTGGATGCGCTGACACTTCCTTGGTGTTATCAACCTGCTTATATCTTCCCGCCTCTAGTTCTTTTTCCAAAAGTGATCTCCAAAATAATCATGGAACAATCATTTGTGTTTCTGGTGGCTCCAGCATGGCCCCACAGGTTTTGGTATGCGTATCTTGTTCGGATGTCCAGTTGCCAACCTTGGCCACTGCCGTTAAGGCTGGACCTACTGTCTCAAGGTCCGTTTTTCCATCAGGATATCAAATCATTAAATTTGAAGGTATGGAAATTGAACGCTTCGTGCTAAGTCATAGAGGTTTCTCTGACTCAGTAATTAATACTATGTTACAAGCTCGTAAATCGGTCTCTAGGAAGATTTATTATCGAGTTTGGAAGACTTACAATTCATGGTGTTCTTTTCATAAATTCTCTTGCCATTCTTTTAGAATTCCTAGAATTTTACAGTTTCTTCAGGATGGTTTGGATAAAGGTTTGTCTGCAAGTACTTTTGAAGGGACAAATCTCTGCTCTTTCTGTTTTATTTCACAGAAAGATTGCTACTCTTCCTGATATTCACTGTTTTATTCAGGCTTTAGTTCGTATTAAGCCTGTCATTAAATCAATTTCTCTTCCTTGGAGTCTTAATTTGGTTTTGAGGGCGTTACAGGCTCCTCCATTTGAGCCTATGCACTCTTTGGACATTAAACTACTTTCTTGGTAAGTGTTGTTCCTTTTGGCCATCACTTCTGCTAGAAGAGTTTCAGAGCTTTCTGCTCTTTCTTGTAAATCTCCTTTTCTGATTTTTCATCAGGATAAGGCGGTTTTTACCTAAGGTTGTGAATTATAAAAATTTTAGTAGATAAATTGTTGTCCCTTCCTTGTGTCCTAATCCTAAGAATTATTTGGAAAAATCCTTACATTCTTTGGATGTGGTGAGAGCTTTGAAATATTATGTTGAAGCTACTAAAGATTTCGGAAAGACTTCTAGTCGATTTGTTATAGTCTCTGGTTCTAGGAAAGGTCAGAAGGCTTCTGCTATTTCCTTGGCTTCTTGGTTAAAGCTTTTGATTCATCAAGCTTATTTAGATTCGGGTCAGGCCCCGCCTCAGAGATTACAGCTCAGTCTACTAGATCAGTCTCCACTTTGTGGACTTTTAAGAATGAAGCTTCAGTTGATCATATTTGCAATGCGGCAACTTGGTCCTCTTTGCATACATTTACTAAATTCTACCGTTTTGATGTATTTGCTTCTTCAGAAGCAGTTTTTGGTAGAAAAGTTCTTCAGGCAGCTGTTTCAGTTTGATTCTTCTGCTAATGTTTTAAGTTTTTCTTTTCTTCATAAGAATAACTTATATTTTGTGTTGTGGATTAATTTTTCAGCATATGGCTGTTGTTTATTTTTATCCCTCCCTCTCTAGTGACTCTTGCATTGAGTTCCACATCTTGGGTATTTCATATCCCATACGTCACTAGCTCATGGACTCTTGCCAATTACATGAAAGAAAGCATTATTTATGTAAGAACTTACCTTATAAATTCATTTCTTTCATATTGGCAAGAGTCCATGAGGCCCACCCTTTTCTTATGGTGGTTATGATTTTTTTGTATAAAGCACAATTATTTCCAGATTTCTTTGTTGATGCTTTTTACTCCTTTCTTTATCACCCCACTACTTGGCTATTCATTAAACTGAATTGTGGGTGTGGTGAGGGGTGTATTTATAGGCATTTTGTGGTTTGGGAAACTTTGCCCCTCCTGGTAGGATTGTATATCCCATACGTCACTATCTCATGGACTCTTTCCAATATGAAATAAATGAATTTATCAGGTTAGTTCTTACATAAATTATGTTTTTAAGCAACTTTCTAATTTACTCCTATTATCAATTTTTCTTCGTTCTCTTGGTATCTTTCTTTGAAAAGCAGGAATGTAAGTAGCCGGCCCAATTTTGGTTCAGTACCTGGGTAGAGCTTTCTGATTGGTGGCTACATACATACATACATATACATCTTAAGACATGTATGTGTCTCAATGTTAAATCCCTTTGCCTGTCTTTTTTTTCTAACACCTGAGACCTCCTATCTTTGAGCCTTTATAACTTTTGTGTGCAATATATATATATATATATATATATATATATATATATATATATATTTATTATATGGTGTTGTTAGTTAGTGTAATTTATTTTTTATGTGTTTTCTGACACTTTATGTTTTGTGAAAGTTAACCAGAGCTCTGAAGTCGTGGTAATCATTCTAGCGTCAATTGATTGAGTTTACTTTCAACTCATAAATCGAGCAGTAAGCTCAATGAGCTCAAACCCTGACAATATACCCCTTGTTGCTCGGGCAATCATTTGCACTCCACTCGTAATCTGGCCGTTGATTGGAAGAGTATTGCTCAAAGTGATGTATTTTTGTTTCCAGCCTTTTCTGACTAAAAACTTGAAAACTAAACTCTGGTTACTCCCATGTTGTCGATGGATAGGGTAGGAAATGCTGTGCGTGTATAAGGCATTTTCTTGTAAGATGTATCAAGTCCACGGATTCATCCTTACTTGTGGGATATTCTCCTTCCTTACAGGAAGTAGCAAAGAGAGCACCTACAGCAGAGCTGTCTATATAGCTCCTCCCTTAGCTCCACCCCCCAGTCATTCTCTTTGCCTACTCTAAGTACTAGGAAGGGCAGAGCGAGTGTGGTGACAAAAATGTTAGTTTTTTATTTCTCAAGCAAAAGTTTGTTATTTTAAATTGTACCGGTGTGTACTATTTACTCTCTGGCAGAAAAGGGATGAAGATTTCTGCAAGGAGGATGATGATCTTAGCACTTTGTAACTAAGATCCACTGCTGTTCTCACAAGGGCTGAAGAGTACAGGAAAACTTCATTTGGGGGGAACGGTTTGCATGCTAAGCTGCATATGAGGTATGTTCAGTCTATATTTTTCTAGACAGACTGTGTTAATTCTAGAAAAGGCTGGCAATATTCCCATGAGGGAAGGGTAAGCTGTATTCTGACACTTGGATAGGAATTTCAGCTTACATGAAGGGCTCATTAGTTACTGGTGACACTGTTAGGAAAAAACGTTTTTGTTTATTCAGTAAATGATGCAATTATAACGTTTTTTTTTTAAGGGACTAAAGGGGTCTTTGTGGCTTGTTTTTGGTTTTTTTTAACCCACATGGTTAATTAAGAGACACTCTGGTGTTTTTCGGATAGGCCTCAAAACATCGAGTGAGGTGGGAGGGGCCTATTTTCACGCCTCAGTTGCGCAGTTTCTTTTCCTCAGAGACATCTAACTGCTTCTCCAGAGGTTCCTGCTGTGTTTGAGGGCTGTAAAAGAAATTGTTTTCCCCACAAATCGTTCTGAAGGGCAGGTAGGAGCCACAGCAGAGCTGTGGCAAGGTGCTGAAAGTCCTTTTTACCGGTTTTGACGTTTTTTTCAATCCGGTTTTGCCATTAAGGGGTTAATTCTTTATTTACATAGCTATGTAAAGTTACTAAGGCTTTATGATGCTACTGTAAACATTTCGTTAAGTTTACTGCTTTTTTACACTGTTTTGCAGAATTTGTGCAGCTTTTTTTCTCTTAAAGGCACAGTACCGTTTTAATTCTAAGTATTATTTACTTTGATTACAGTGTTTTCCAAGCTTGCTTGTTACATTACTAGCCTGTTTAACATGTCTGACACCAAGGAAAATCCTTGTTCAATATGTTTGGAAGCCATTGTGGAACCCCCTCTTAGAATGTGTCCCAATTGTACTGATATGTCTATAAACTATAAAGAACATATATTAGCACTTAAAAATAGAGCAATAGATGATTCTCAGTCAGAAGTAAATGAGGGTTCGCCATCTAGCTCTCCCCAAGTGTCACAACCAGTAACGCCCGCACAAGTGACGCCAAGTACCTCTAGTGCGTCAAATTCTTTTACTTTACAAGACATGGCCACAGTTATGAATACAACCCTCACTGAGGTTTTATCTAAACTGCATGGTTTACAAGGAAAGCGGGACAGCTCTGGGTTTAGGAAAAATGCTGAGCCGTCTGACGCATTAGTAGCCTTATCTGATATGCCCTCACAATGCTCTGAAGTAGGGGTGAGGGATTTGTTATCTGAGGGAGAAATTTCTGATTCAGGAAAGACGCTTCCTCAGACAGATTTTGATTTGACGGCCTTTAAATTTAAGCTTGAACACCTCCGCTTATTGCTCAGGGACTCGTGGCAGACAGTTCCTAAGGTGGAGGGAGCTATTTCTACTATTTCTAAGCGTACAACTATACCTATCGAAGACAGTTGTGCTTTCAAAGATCCTATGGATAAAAAATTAGAGGGTCTCCTGAAGAAAATTTTTGTTCATCTAAATCTAAACTTTTGAACATCCCTTTCAAAGGAAAGACCCTATTCAGGCCTGAACTGAAAGAGATTATTTCAGACATCACTGGAGGGAAAGGTCATGCCCTCCCTCAGGATAGATCAAATAAGATGAGGACCAAACAAAATAATTTTCGTTCCTTTCGGAACTTTAAGAGTGGTCCCGCTTCAGCTTCCTCTGCTGCAAAGCAAGAGGAGAATTTTGCCCAATCCAAGTCAGTCTGGAGACCTAACCAGGCTTGGAACAAGGGTAAACAGGCCAAGAAGCCTGCAGCTGCCTCTAAGACAGCATGAGGGGGTAGCCCCCGATCCGGGACCGGATCTAGTAGGGGGCAGACTCTCTCTCTTCGCTCAGGCTTGGGCAAGAGATGTTCACGATCCCTGGGCTTTAGAAATTGTGTCCCAGGGATATCTTCTGGAATTCAAAGACTCCCTTCCAAGGGGGAGCTTTCACATTTCTCGATTATCTGTAAACCAGACAAAGAGAGAGGCGTTCTTACGCTGTGTAGAAGACCTACATACCATGGGGGGTGATCCGCCCAGTCCCAAAAGATGAACACAGGGGCTAGGGTTTTACTCAAACCTGTTTGTGGTTCCCAAAAAAGAGGGAACTTTCAGACCATTCTTGGATCTCAAAATTCTAAACAAGTTCCTCAAAGTTCCATCATTCAAGATGGAGACTATTCGGACTATTCTACCTCTGATCCAGGAGGGTCAATATATGGCTACCGTGGACTTAAAGGATGCGTATCTACACATCCCTATTCACAGAAATCATCATCAATTTCTCAGATTCACCTTTCTAAACAGGCATTACCAGTTTGTGGCCCTTCCCTTCGGGTTGGCCACGGCTCCCAGAATTTTCACAAAGGTGCTAGGGTCCCTTCTGGCGGTTCTACAACCACGGGGCATAGCACTGGCGCCTTATCTAGATGACATCTTAATTCAGGCGTCGACTTTCCAGCTAGCCAAGTCTCACACGGACATCGTGTTGGCTTTTCTGAGATCTCACGGGTGGAAGGTGAACATAAAAAAAGAATTTTCTCTTCCCTCTTACAAGAGTTTCCTTTCTAGATAGATTCGGTAGAAATGAAAATATTTCTGACGGAGGTCAGAAAATCAAAACTCTTAACCACTTGCTGAGCTCTTCATTCCATTCCTCGGCCATCAGTGGCTCAGTGTATGGAGGTAATTGGACTCATGGTATCGGCAATGGACATAGTTCCTTTTGCCTGCCTACACCTCAGACCACTGCAACTATGCATGCTCAAACAGTGGAATGGGGATTATGCAGATTTATCTGCTCATCTGCATCTGGACCAGGAGACCAGAGATTCTCTTCTCTGGTGGCTGTCTCAGGACCACCTGTCTCAGGGAATGTACTTCCGCAGGCCAGAGTAGCTCATTGTAACAACAGATGCCAGCCTGCTAGGCTGGGGTGCAGTCTGGAATTCCCTGAAAGCACAGGGCTTATGGTCTCGGGAGGAATCTCTTCTTCCGATAAACATTCTAGAACTGAGAGCGATATTCAATGCGCTCCAGGCGTGGCCTCAACTTGCTGCGGCCAAATTCATCAGGTTTCAGTCGGACAACATCACGACTGTAGCTTATATCAATCATCAAGGAGGAACAAGGAGTTCTCTAGCGATGATGGAGGTAACCAAAATAATCTGATGGGCAGAGGATCACTCTTGCCATCTCTCAGCAATCCACATCCCAGGAGTAGAGAACTGGGAGGCAGATTTCCTAAGTCGTCAGACTTTTCATTAGGTATTTGCCCAGCTGATTCAGCTATGGGGCACACCGGAATTGGATCTGATGGCGTCACGTCAGAATGCCAAACTTCCTCGTTACGGGTCCAGGTCCTGGGATCCCAAGGCGGTACTGATAGATGCTCTAGCAGTGCCTTGGTCCTTCAATCTGGCCTATGTATTTCCACCGTTTCCTCTCCTCCCACGCCTGGTTGCCAGAATCAATCAGGAGAGAGCTTCGGTGATTCTGATAGCACCTGTGTGGCCACGCAGGACTTGGTATGCAGACCTAGTGGACATGTCCTCGGTTCCACCGTGGACTCTGCCAATGAGGCGGGACCTTCTAATCCAAGGTCCGTTCACGCATCCAAATCTAATTTCTCTGCGTCTGACTGCTTGGAGATTGAACTCCTGATTCTATCAAAGCGTGGTTTCTCTGAGTCGGTCATTGATACCCTGATTCAGGCTAGAAAACCTGTCACCAGGAAGATCTATCATAAGATTTGGCACAAATATCTTTATTGGTGTGAATCCAAAGGTTACTCGTGGAGTAAGATTAGGATTCCTAGAATATTGTCTTTTCTCCAAGAAGGTTTGGAGAAGGGATTATCAGCTAGTTCCCTAAAAGAGCAAATATCTGCTTTGTCTATTCTACTACACAAACGTCTGACAGATGTCCCAGACGTTCAAGCATTTAGTCAGGCTTTGGTCAGAATTAAGCCTGTATTTAAGCCTGTTGCTCCGCCTTGGAGCCTAAACTTAGTCCTTAAAGTTCTTCAAGGGGTTCCGTTTGGACCTATGCATTCCATAGATATTAAGCTTCTATCTTGGAAAGTTTTGTTTTTAGTAGGTATCTCTTCGGCTCAAAGAGTTTCTGAGCTATCTGCTTTACAATGTGATTCCCCTTACCTTGTTTTCCATGCAGATAAGGTGGTTTTGCGTACCAAACCTGGGTTTCTTCCTAAGGTTGTTTCTAATAAGAATATCAATCAAGAGATTGTTGTTCCTTCTCTGTGTCCTAATCCTTCATCAAAGAAGGAACGTCTGTTACACAATCTTGATGTGGTTCATGCTTTAAAGTTCTACTTACAAGAAACTAAAGATTTCCGTCAAACATCTTCATTGTTTGTTGTTTATTCTGGTAAACGGAGAGGTCAAAGGGCTACGGCTACCTCTCTTTCCTTTTGGCTGAAAAGCATCATCCGTTTGGCCTATGAGACTGCTGGACAGCAGCCTCCTGAAAGAATTACTGCCCATTCTACTAGAGCTGTTGCTTCCACATGGGCTTTTAACAATGAGGCTTCTGTTGAACAGATTTGTAAGGCGGCGACTTGGTCTTCGCTTCATACTTTTTCCAAATTTTACAAATTCGATACTTTTGCTTCTTTGGAGGCTATTTTTGGGAGAAAGGTTCTACAAGCAGTGGTGCCTTCCTTTTAAGGTCCCTGTCTTGTCCCTCCCTTCATCCGTGTCCTAAAGCTTTGGTATTTGTATCCCACAAGTAAGGATGAATCCGTGGACTCAATACATCTTACAAGAGAAAACATAATTTATCCTTACCTGATAAATTTATTTCTCTTGTGATGTATCGAGTCCACGACCCGCCCCCGTTTTTTTAAGACAGGCATATATATTTTTATTTTAAAACTTTCAGTTACCACTGCACCCTACAGTTTCTCCTTTTTCTTCCTAGCCTTCGGCCGAATGACTGGGGGGTGGAGCTAAGGGAGGAGCTATATAGACAGTTCTGCTGTGGGTGCTCTCTTTGCCACTTCCTGTAGGGAAGGAGAATATCCCACAAGTAAGGATGAATCCGTGGACTCGATACATCACAAGAGAAATAAATTTATCAGGTCAGCATAAATTGTTTTCTTGGACCTTATGCCACATCAGTTCATTAAGGAAGGCTAACTGTGTAATGAGTTTGGCTTTGCCTATAATCTACATCTGTGCATATACAATGTGTTTGCCATGCTTTCCAATTCCACCTTCAAATAAGGCCTGTCCATTTTTTCTCCTCAGGTACTACAGACACACCCACACTTGAAACCATTGACTCTTACATGAGCCGCCTGCAGAATGCTGTTGTCACACACCCTAAAGAGAGCGAGGTTCTTATAAATGGGGTCCGAGATGTTCTGAGCCAGCTGGAGGGCTAAAGACAAATCAAATTCCTACAAAAAAAAAGGGGCAACAAGGGATTGCAGTGTATTGAATGTTTTATGAGATGGAAGGAATTTTTCATTACTGTGTTCTTTTTGCATTTTACAGTCATCGCTGCATGTATGATTTGGTAATAAATGTGTTCTATTGACTGTATCTTTGTGCTACCACTACCAGTGCACACAACTCCTTTTGATATAAAAGCAAATTGTTACCAGAACTTCTTACCAATCTCACTTTTTAAAGAGCGCTATTGTAAGGAAACATTGTCATTTGCTGTTCCCCTAATTACCAAACTAAGAGTTAGTTAAACCAATCAGTAACAGATCAATAGAGCTCTTCATCCTTCTTTTAACAAGGTTATACCCACCTCATAATGAACTTGTTTGCAGCCATCTTAAAGAGACATGAGCTTTAGTGTCACCCTGGCAACTAATGTAAGTATTTAATCACTTTCTTAATTAACAGAAACAGCAGGGAAGAAAACCTGTGAACATGACTGCCACAGGCAACTGCAGAAATAGGCGACCCCTTTGCAATCTGCCTTGCTATATACAGTGTATTTTTATAGCAGTGTCTGATGGTTTTGTATGTATATAACCTACAACACTTGTATGACTACCCATGTGCACTTTAGTGCACGAACATGTTGCAGCCAGGAGATAAAGTGACACATTATTTGTTGGTCACATTTGTTAGTAACAGGCTAGCAAAGCTGCATTACTAATGGGAACTTATTCCAAAGTGGGAAATATTAAGTCTGGAGTTTCTTATGACTGAAAATTCAGCTGATTCGTTTATTATGCACATCAGAATATCTGCACCAGCAAACAGCTATTGCCTAGATTTAACTTCTCACCGGAAACATCTGGGATCCTTCTGCAAGAGCCAAAGGTCCAGCGTAGCAAACATGCTACCAAATCCATGAAGGCAATTTAGTTTCAGATGCAGCGGTTGTCATGGAAACATCAACCAGCCCATATTAGTTTACATTGCAAATACTCGTTCTTCATATAATAAGCACTTAAACCACACACTTTATTCCACCCTTTCCATTATACATCAAATATACTTTTATTTTCCGTTTCACAATTTTTGTATATTTATATTTACATCACCATAATTATTAGCTTAGAGTCCCAGGTCAATATAATGCATATTTATGGATTACTCATCTAATTATTGGAAGGGAAACATTTAGTACATGGAAAAAATACTGGAAATTGTCAAAAATCATACAAAATATTAAGTTATTCCATTGGAGATTGTTGTTTGTACTCTTGCCTTAAAGTGTGCACAACCTGAAACTGAAATCATTCAGTTTAAGGCTAAATAAATTGCCCATCTCAGCAACAATGTATAATATATTGGTGTCGCAATGCTAATAATGACTTATGGAGAGTTTGTTTTTTTACATTTTATTACCTGATGCTTAGTGGCAATGTAGCACTTCTGATGACGCGCAGCTCTTGCTGTGTTGCTTGTGTTTCATACATGCTGTGTTCTGAACAATGATGATCAGGTAGATGTGTTACAGAACATCTTGTACAGGTACAGGCATTCACTTATGAAGCAGCCTGGTGAATTGCATATAGATTAACTAGAGTGTAGAATGTTGTTTTACTGCTATAAAATGTACTTTTCTCTGAGCTTTTCCGATGTGGTCATACTTCCTTTGTCTTGTGGTAATTCAATATGCAGTGTTCTTTTGTTGCCAGTCGAGAAGAGGAAAAAAATGTAGTGTTGCTCACATTTATATAAAGAATTGTTGTAATTAACCCCTTAATGATCGGACCATTTTTCAATTTTCTTACCCTTAATGACAATGGCTATTTTTAAATTTCTGCGGTGTTTGTGTTTAGCTGTAATTTTCCTCTTACTCATTTACTGTACCCACACATATTATATACCGTTTTTCTCGCCATTAAATGGACTTTCGAAAGATACCATTATTTCTCCAACATAGGTGTGTCCGGTCCACGGCGTCATCCTTACTTGTGGGATATTCTCTTCCCCAACAGGAAATGGCAAAGAGCCCAGCAAAGCTGGTCACATGATCCCTCCTAGGCTCCGCCTTCCCCAGTCATTCTCTTTGCCGTTGTACAGGCAACATCTCCACGGAGATGGCTTAGAGTTTTTTGGTGTTTAAATGTAGTTTTTATTCTTCAATCAAGAGTTTGTTATTTTAAAATAGTGCTGGTATGTACTATTTACTCTGAAACAGGAAAGAGGTGAAGATTTCTGTTTGTAAGAGGAAAATGATTTTAGCAACCGTTACTAAAATCGATGGCTGTTTCCACACAGAACTGTTGAGAGGAATTAACTTCAGTTGGGGGAAACAGTGAGCAGACTTTTGCTGCTTGAGGTATGACACATTTCTAACAAGACTCGGTAATGCTGGAAGCTGTCATTTTCCCTATGGGAACCGGTAAGCCATTTTCTTAGTTTAAGTAAAAGAATAAAGGGCTTCATTAGGGCTTAAAAAACTGGTAGACATTTTTCTGGGCTAAAACGATTACTTTACTAAGTATATTTGGCAGATTATTACTTTTAATAGTTGTTAAATCTTGGGGATTGTTTTAATAAAAACGGCAGGCACTGTATTGGACACCTTTTTCACTGGGGGCCTTTTCTAGTCATAGACAGAGCCTCATTTTCGCGCCTCTAATGCGCAGTTGTTTTTGGAAAGCATGGCATGCAGATGCATGTGTGAGGAGCTAGGAACCACTGAAAAAGCTTATAGAAGGCATCATTTGGTATCGTATTCCCCTCTGGGCTTGGTTGGGTCTCAGCAAAGCAGATACCTGGGACTGTATAGGGGTTAAATGTAAAAACGGCTCCGGTTCCGTTATTTTAAGGGTTAAAGCTTAAGGGTTAAAGCTTTCAAATTTGGTGTGCAATACTTTTAAGGCTTTAAGTTACTGTGGTGAAATTTTGGTGAAATTTGAACAATTCCTTCATACTTTTTCACATATTCAGTAATAAAGTGTGTTCAGTTTGAAATTTAAAGGGACAGTAACGGTTTTATTGTAAAACGTTTTTTGTGCTTTGTTGACAAGTTTAAGCCTGTTTAACATGTCTGAACCATCAGATAACGATGTTCTATATGTATGAAAGCCAATGTGTCTCCCCATTTAAATATATGTGATATATTTGTGTCATAATGTCCAAACAAAGTAGGGATAATAATGCCTTAGATATGATATTGCCCAAGATGATTCCTCTAATGAGGGGAGTAAGCATGGTACTGCATCATCCCCTTCTGTGTCTACACCAGTTTTGCCCACACAAGAGGCCCCTAGTACATCTAGTGCGCCAATACTTATTACCATACAACAATTAATGGCTGTAATGGATAATTCTATTGCATGCATTTTTTCCAAAATGCCTACTTATCAGAGAAAGCGTGATTGCTCTGTTTTAAACACTGAAGAGCAAGAGGACGCTGATGATATCTGTTCTGACATACCCTCACACCTATCTGAAGGGGCCAGGAGGGAGGTTTTGTCTGAGGGAGAAATTTCAGATTCAGGGCAAATTTCTCAACAAGCAGAACCTGATATTGTAACTTTTAAATTTAAATTTCAACATCTCCACGCACTACTTAAGGAGGTATTATCTACTCTGGATGATTGTGACAATTTGGTGATTCCAGAGAAATTAGGTAAGATGGACAAGTTCCTAGAGGTTCCGGTGCCCCCCGATGTTTTTCCTATACCCAAGCGGGTGGCGGACATAGTAAATAAGGAGTGGGAAAGGCCCGGCATACCTTTTGTCCTCCCCCTATATTTAAGAAATTAGTTCCTATAGTCGACCCCAGAAAGGACTTATAGCATACAGTCCCCAAGGTCGAGGGGGCGGTTTCTACTCTAAACAAACGCACTTCTATTCCTATAGAAGATAGTTGTGCTTTCAAGATCCTATGGATTAAAGGTTAGAGGGTTTGCTTAAAAAGATGTTTGTTCAGCAAGGTTACCTTCTACAACCAATTTCATGCATTGTTCCTGTCACTACAGCTGCGTGTTTCTGGTTCGAAGAACTAGAAAAGTCGCTCAATAAAGAATCTTCGTACGAGGAGGTTTTGGACAGAGTTCAAGCTCTTAAATTGGCTAACTCTTTTTTATTTTAGATGCCGCTTTGCAATTAGCTAGATTAGCGGCGAATAATTCAGGGTTTGCTATCGTGGCGCGCAGAGCGCTTTTGCTTAACATCCCTTTCAAGGGTAAAACACTGTTTGGCCCTGACTTGAAAGAGATTATTTCAGACATCACTGGGGGAAAGGGCCACGCCCTTCCTCTGGATAGGTCTTTTAAGGCTAAAAAGAAGCCAAAATTTCGTCCCTTTCGCAGAAACGGACCAGCCTCAAATTCTACACCCTCTAAGCAAGAGGGTAATACTTCTCAAACCAAGCCAGCCTGGAGGCCGATGCAAGGCTGGAACAAGGGTAAGCAGGCCAAGTCACCTGCCACTGCTACCAAAACAGCATGAAGTGTTGGCCCCCGATCTGGGAAGGATCTGGTGGGGGGCAGACTTTCTCTCTTTGCTCAGGCTGGGGCAAGAGATGTTCAGGATCCTTGGGCGCTAGAAATAGTTTCTCAAGGTTATCTCCTGGAATTCAGGGAACTACCCCCAAGGGGAAGGTTCCACGGGTCTCAATTATCTTCGAACAGGCATTCTTACACTGTGTAGAAGACCTGTTAAGCATGGGAGTGATTCATCCTGTTCCATTAGGAGAACAAGGGATGGGTTTTTACTCCAACCTGTTCATAATTCCCAAAAAAGAGGGAATATTCAGTCCTATTTTAGATCTCAAGATTCTAAACAAGTTTCTAAGGGTTTCATCATTCAAAATGGAAACCATTCGAACGATCCTTCCTACCATCCAGGAAGGTCAATTCATGACCACGGTGGACTTAAAGGATGCGTACCTACGTATTCCTATCCACAAGGAACATTTTCGGTTCCTAAGGTTCGCCTTTCTGGACAAGCATTACCTGTGGCACTTCCATTCGGATTAGCCACTGCTCCAAGGATTTTCACAAGGGTACTAGGGTCCCTTCTAGCGGTGCTAAGACCAAGGGGCATTGCAGTAGTACCTTACTTGGACGACATCCTGATTCAAGTGTTGTCTCTGTCAAAAGCAAGGGCTCATACGGACATTGTCCTAGCCTTTCTCAGATCTCACAGGTGGAAAGTGAACATAGAAAAAAGTTCTCTGTCCCCGCCAACAAGAGTTCCCTTCTTGGGAACAATAATAGTTTCCTTAGAAATGAAGGTTTTTCTGACAGAGGCCAGAAAATCAAAACTTCTAAGCTCTTGTCAGGTACTTCATTCTGTTCTTCTTCCTTCCATAGCGCAGTCCATGGAAGTAATAGGTTTGATGGTTGCGGCAATGGACATAGTTCCTTTTGCACGAATTCATCTAAGAGCATTGCACCTGTGCATGTTCAGACAGTGGAATGGGGATTATACAGACTTGTCTTCGACGATACAAGTAGATCAAATAACCAGAGATTCACTCCGTTGGTGGCTGACCCTGGACAACCTGTCACAGGGAATGAGCTTCCGCAGACCAGAATTGGTCATTGTCACGACCGACGCCAGTCTGGTGGGCTGGGGCGCGGTCTGGGAACCCCTGAAAACTCAGGGTCTATGGTTTCGGGAAGACTCTCTTCTCCCGATAAACATAATGGAACTGAGAGCGATATTCAATGCTCTCAAGGCTTGGCCTCGACTAGCAAAGGCCAAATTCATAAGGTTTCAATCAGACATCATGACGACTGTTACATATATCAACCATCAGGGGGTAACAAGGAGTTCCCTGGCGATGGAGGAGCATCCGGGGGAGTGGGAACTCCATCTGGAAATCTTTGCCCAAATAACTCAATTATGGGGCATTCCAGACATGGTTCTGATGGCCTCTCGTCAGAACTTCATGGTCCCTTGTTACGGGTCCAAATCCAGGGATCCCAAGGCGACTCTATTGGATACAATAGTAGCACCTTGGATCTTCAACCTAGCTTATGTATTCCCACCGTTTCCTCTCATTCCCAGGCTGGTAGCCAGGATCAATCTGGAGAGGGCTTCGGTGACCTTGATAGTTCCTGTGTGGCCACGCAGGACTTGGTATGCAGACCTGGTGTCATCGGCTCCACCATGGAAGCTACCTTTGAGACAGGACCTTCTTATTCAGGGTCCATTCGAACATCCGAATCTGGTTTTCCTCCAACTGACTGCTTGGAGTTTGAACGCTTGATTTTATCAAAGCGTGGGTTTTCAGATTCTGTAATGGATACTCTTATTCAGGCTAGAAAGCCTGTGACTAGAAAAATTTACCATAATATATGGAAAAAATATATCTGTTGGTGTGAATCTAAAGGATTCCCATGGAACAAGATAAAAATTCCTAAGATTCTTTCCTTTCTACATGAAGGTTTGTAGAAAGGATTTTCTGCGAGTTCTCTGAAGGGACAGATCTCTGCTTTATCTGTTTTACTTCACAAAAGGCTGGCAGCTGTGCCAGACGTTTAAGCGTTTGTTCAGGCTCTGGTTAGAATCAAGCCTGTTTACAGACCTTTGACTCTTCCCTGGAGTCTTAATCTAGTTCTTTCAGTTCTTCAAGGGGTTCCGTTTGAACCCTTACATTCCGTAGATATTAAGTTATTATCTTGGAAAGTTTTGTTTTAGGTTGCAATTTCTTCCGCTAGAAGAGTTTCTGAGTTATCTGCTCTGCAGTGTTCTCCGCCCTATCTGGTCCATGCAGATAAGGTGGTTTTACGTACTGAGCCTGGTTTTCTTCCGAGGGTTGTTTCCAACAAAAATATTAACCAGGAGATAGTTGTACCTTCTTTGTGTCCGAATCCAGTTTCATAGAAGGAACGTTTGTTACACAATTTGGACGTTGTCCGTGCTCTAAAATTCTATTTAGATGCTACAAAGGATTTCAGACAAACATCTTCCTTGTTTGTTGTTTATTCTGGTAATAGGAGAGGTCAAAGAGCAACTTCTACCTCTCTATCTTTTTGGCTTAAAAGCATCATCAGATTGGCTTATGAGACTGCCGGACGGCAGCCTCCTGAAAGAATCACAGCTCATTCCACTAGGGCCGTGGCTTCCACATGGGCCTTTAAGAACGAGGCTTCTGTTGATCAGATATGTAAGGCAGCGACTTGGTCTTCACTGCACACTTTTACCAAATTTTACAAATTTGATACTTTTGCTTCTTCTGAGGCTATTTTTGGGTGAAAGGTTTTGCAAACCGTGGTGCCTTCCATCTAGGTGACCTGATTTGCTCCCTCCCATCATCCGTGTCCTAAAGCTTTGGTATTGGTTCCCACAAGTAAGGATGACGCCGTGGACCGGACACACCTATGTTGGAGAAAACAGAATTTATGTTTACCTGATAAATTACTTTCTCCAACGGTGTGTCCGGTCCACGGCCCGCCCTGGTTTTTTAATCAGGTCTGATGATTTATTTTCTTTAACTACAGTCACCACGGTATCATATGATTTCTCCTATGCAAATATTCCTCCTTTACGTCGGTCGAATGACTGGGGAAGGCGGAGCTTAGGAGGGATCATGTGACCAGCTTTGCTGGGCTCTTTGCCATTTCCTGTTGGGGAAGAGAATATCCCACAAGTAAGGATGACGCCGTGGACCGGACACACCGTTGGAGAAAGTAATTTATCAGGTAAACATAAATTCTGTTTTTCATCATGTCTTAGAATTTACTACAAAAAAAATAATAAAATATGAGGAAAAAATGGAAAAAAACACACTTTTTCTAACTGACCCCCAAAATCTGTTACACATCTACAATCACCAAAAAACACCCATGCTAAATAGTTTCTAAATTTTGTCCTGAGTTTAGGTAATTTAGGTAATTAGAAGGCTGCTAAATGCTGCTGCGCACCACACGTAAATTATGCCCAGCAGTGAAGGGGTTAATTAGGTAGGTTGTAGGGAGCTTGCAGGGTTAATTTTAGCTTTAGGGTAGAGATCAGCCTCCCACCTGACACATCCCACCCCCTGATCCCTCCCAAACAGCTCTCTTCCCTCCCCCACCCCACAAATGTCCCCGCCATCTTAAGTACTGGCAGAAAGTCTGCCAGTACTAAATAAAAGGAGTTTTTTTTTTTTTTTATAAAAAAAAATAAAATATTTTAGCTGTGATGGACTCCTGCCTTAGCCCCAACCACCATGATCCCCCCCCCCCCCCCCCAGCTCTCTAACCCTCTCCCCTATCTAATTGCGGCCATCTTGGGTACTGGCATCTGTCTGCCAGTACCCAATTTGCCCCAAAAACAAAAGTATTTTTTCCTCTTTTGGATTTTTTTTTGTTTTCTGTAGTGTAGCAGCCCCCCACAATACCCCTATCCCCCTCCCAGATCCTTTTATATTATTTTTTTTTTAAAATCTTTTTCCCCCCCTCTTCCCTCCTCATTGGTGTCAGTGGGCAGCTAATGCGCACGCGCGCACATGCACGCGCGCCCCCCGCACGCTCCCGGCACCCGGCGTGCACATTGCACTTCTAAGAACCGGATGCCGGGTAGCGATGGGCCGCCCACCCGCCTCCCTGTTACGCTCCCACCCACCAACGAACCGGGACCATCGCTACCGGTGCAGAGAGGGCCACAGAGTGGCTCTCTCTGCATCCGAGTCTTCTAAAAAGGTATTGCAGGATGCCTCCATATGGAGGCATCACTGCAATACCCTGAGAGCTGCTGGAAGCGATTGCGATCGCTTCCAGCACTCTGTTAGACAACTGACGTACCAGGTACGTCCATTATCATTAACTGCTTGTTAATGCATGACGTACCTGGTACGTCAGTTGTCATTAAGGGGTTAAAGGGACACCAAAGTAAAAATTTAACTTTTCACGATTCAGATAGAGCATCTACTTTTAACCCCTTAGTGACCAGAGCACTTTTCCATTTTCTGTCCGTTTGGGACCAAGGCTATTTTTACATTTCTGCAGTGTTTGTGTTTAGCTGAAATTTTCCTCTTACTCATTTACTGTACCCACACATATTATATACCGTTTTTCTCGCCATTAAATGGACTTTCTAAAAATACCATTATTTTCATCATATCTTATCATTTACTATAAAAAAAATTATAAAATATGAGGAAAAATGGAAAAAAACACACTTTTTCTAACTTTGAACCCCAAAATCTGTTACATATCTACAACCACCAAAAAACACCCATGCTAAATAGTTTCTAAATTTTGTCCTGAGTTTAGAAATACCCAATGTTTACATCTTCTTTGCTTTTTTTGTAACTTATAGGGCCATAAATACAAGTAGCACTTTGCTATTTTCAAAACATATTTTTTTCAAAATTAGCGCTAGTTACATTGGGACACTGATATCTTTCAGGAATCCCTGAATATCCATTGACATATATATATTTTTTTTTAGAAGACATCCCAAAGTATTGATCTAGGCCCATTTTGGTATATTTCATGCCACCATTTCACCGCCAAATGCGATCAAATACAAAAAATTGTTCACTTTTTCACAATTTTTTTCACAAACTTTCAGTTTCTCACTGAAATTATTTACAAACTGCTTGTGCAATTATGGCATAAATGGTTGTAAATTCTTCTCTGGGATCCCCTTTGTTCAGAAATAGCAGACATATATGGCTTTGGCATTGCTTTTTGGTAATTAGAAGGCCGCTAAATGCCACTGCGCACCACACGTGTATTATGCCCAGCAGTGAAGGGGTTAATTAGGGAGCATGTAAGGAGCTTTTTGGGGTATTTTTAGCTTTAGTGTAGTGTAGTAGACAACCCCAAGTATTGATCTAGGCCCATTTTGGTATATTTCATGCCACCATTTCACCGCCAAATGCGATCAAATTAAAAAAAACATTACATTTTTCACAATTTTAGGTTTGTCACTGAAATCATTTACAAACAGCTTGTGCAATTATGGCACAAATGGTTGTAAATGCTTCTCTGGGATCCCCTTTGTTCAGAAATAGCAGACATATATGACTTTGGCGTTGCTTTTTGGTAATTAGAATGCTGCTAAATGGCGCTGCGCATCACACGTGTATTATGGCTAGCAGTGAAGGGGTTAATTAGGTAGCTTGTAGGGAGCTTGCAGGGTTAATTTTAGCTTTAGTGTAGAGATCAGCCTCCCACCTGAAACATCAGACCCCCTGATCCCTCCCAAACATCTCTCTTCCCTCCCCTACCCCACAAATGTCCCCGCCATCTTAAGTACTGGCAGAAACTCTGCCAGTACTAAAATAAAAGGAAAATTTGTGCATTTTTGTGCATTTTGTTTTAGCATATTTACATATGCTTCTGTGTAGGATCCCCCTTAGCCCCCAACCTCACTGATCCCCCACCCAACAGCTCTCTAACCCTCCCCCTCTGACTTAATGTGCGCCATCTTGGGTACTGGCAGCTGTCTGCCAGTACCCATTTTAGTGAAAATATGTGTTTTTATTAAAAAAATTTCCTTTTTCTGTAGTGTAGCTTCCCCCCCCCCAATACCAACCCCCCCACCCCTTCCAGATCGCTTAAATGCTTTTTTTTTTAAATGTTTATTTTCATTTTTTAATACACTTTACTCTTACTTTTTTTCTGTAGTGTAGCGGTTCCCACCCGCTCCCGCCCCGTGCACGCGCCCGCCCGCCACCCACCGTGCACGCGCGCGCGCCCGTGCGCGCCCCCGAAGGCTCCGCCCCCGATCCCGCCCCCCTCCACCTTCCAGATCACACCGATGGCCGCCCACCCGCCTCCCAAGTCGGCTCCCACCCACCAACGATACCGGCCATCTATGTCCGGTGCAGAGAGGGCCACAGAGTGGCTCTCTCTGCATCGGATGGCCAGAAAGTGTTATTGCAGGATGCCTCGATGTCGAGGCATCACTGCAATAACCGGAAAGCAGCTGGAAGCGAGCAGGATCGCTTCCAGCTGCTTTCCAGACTGAGGACGTGCAGGGTACGTCCTCAGGCGTTAACTGCCTTTTTTTAGAGGACGTACCCTGCACGTCCTCGGTCATTAAGGGGTTAAACAACTTTCCCATTTATTTCTGTTATCAAATTTGCTTCTTTCTCTTAGTATTTTTATTGAAGAGTAAAACTAGGTATGCTCATAAGAGCTCAGGAGTGTGCACGTGTCTTTAGTACTCTATGGCAGCAGTGTTTTGCAACGTTATTTGTAGCTTTGTTATACAATGTTGCAAAACAATGCTGCCAAAGACTACTAAAGGCACATGCACACTCCTGAGCTCTTATGAGCATACCTAGTTTTACTCTTCAATAAAAGATACTATGAGAAAGAAGCAAATTTGATAACCAAAGTAAATGCTCTATCCGAATCATGAAACTTTACTGTCCCTTTAAGTTAAGAAGGATCAAAAAAGTGACAAGTTTATTTAATCACCTGGGTAAAGAGTGCCATTTTTTGTGGATTATTCTTTATATTTTCATCATTAACTGTGTTGCTTTAGTTTGTGGTCTAATATAAATATTCTGGTTTTAAATCTTAGACACGAAAAACTATTTTTTTTTTAATTTCATGATTCAGAGAGAACATACAATTTTAAACAACTTTCCAATTTACTTATCTCATTTGCTTTGTTCTTTTTGTAGCCTTTGATGAAAAGCATACCTAGGTATGCTTAGTAGCAGTAATGCACTATTGGGAGCTAGCTGCTGATTAGTGACTGCACATATATGCATCTTGACATTGGCTCACTCAGTGTGTTCAGCTAGCTCTCATTAGTGTATTGCTGCTCCTTCAACTTCCTCATTACCCCAGTCATTCTTTGCCTTTCGTCACCATAGGAGGTGGCAGAGAAGTGTCAGAAGATTCGGAGAGTCCTGAAAAAGGGTATCTGCCCTTCGAGATAGGACTGGAGTTTTAAAGTGAAGGTAAACTTTGGTGAATGAAAGCCCATTTTTTAAAAATACTATTAAAAACAGGGGCACTTTCATTCATCAAAGTTTACAAAGCATCCGTTTTGTTAAAAAAAAAAATGACCTTTTTTTTCTTTTCACAGCTAGAGCAGCTTCCCCCACCTAGAGATCCTCTATTCACACGTCAGCAATGACTAATCCGGCTTCCTGCAATCACAGCTTTCCCCCCAGGGTAGTCATTGCCTGAGGCCTTGCTGTGATTGGAGTAAGTCGGATTAGTTGCTGTAGCTGTGAAAAGAAAAAAAGGTCATTTTTTTTTATCAAAACGTCTGCTTTGTAAACTTTGATGAATGAAAGTGCCCCTGTTTCTCTTGTTAAGTGTATCCAGTCCACGGATCATCCATTACTTGTGGGATATTCTCCTTCCCAACAGGAAGTTGCAAGAGGATCACCCACAGCAGAGCTGCTATATAGCTCCTCCCCTAACTGTCATATCCAGTCATTCTCTTGCAAGCCTCAACCAAGATGGAGGTCGTAAGAGGAGTGTGGTGTTTTATACTTAGTTTATTCTTCAATCAAAAGTTTGTTATTTTTTAATGGTACCGGAGTGTACTGTTTATCTCAGGCAGTATTTAGAAGAAGAATCTGCCTGCGTTTTCTATGATCTTAGCAGAAGTAACTAAGATCCATGGCTGTTCTCACATATTCTGAGGAGTGAGGTAACTTCAGAGAGGGAATGGCGTGCAGGTTTTCCTGCAATAAGCTATGTGCAGTTAATATATTTCTAGGGATGGAATTTGCTAGAAAATGCTGCTGATACTGAACTAATGTAAGTAAAGCCTTAAATGCAGTGAGAGCTACTGGTATCAGGCTTATTAATAGAGATGCATACTCTTATAAAAATGTAATATAAAACGTTTGCTGGCATGTTTAATCGTTTTTATATGTATTTGGTGATAAAACTTATTGGGGCCTAGTTTTTTTCCACATGGCTGGCTTGAATTCTGCCTAGTAACAGTTTCCTGACTTTCCACTGTTGTAATATGAGTGGGAGGGGTTTTTTTGTGCAGCAAAAATTACAGACACAGACATCCAGCTTCTTCCTGCATGATCCAGGATATCTCTGGAGGGCTCAAAAGGCTTCAAAGTCGTTTTTGAGGGAGGTAACAAGCCACAGTAGAGCTGTGGCAGTTGTTGTGACTATATTTAAAAAAAAAAAAAAACGTTTTTGTCAGTTATTATTCTGTGTTTGGTATTGAGGGGTTAATCATCCATTTGCAAGTGGGTGCAATGCTCTGCTAACTTGTTACATACACTGTAAACATTTTGTTAGTGTAACTGCCTTTTTTCACTGTTATTTCAAATTTTGGCAAAAATTTGTGTTTCTTAAAGGTGCAGTAACGTTTTTTATATTGCTTGTAAACTTGTTTAAAGTGTTTCCCAAGCTTGCTAGTCTCATTGCTAGTCTGTTTAAACATGTCTGACACAGAGGAAACTACTTGTTCATTATGTTTGAAAGCCATGGTGGAGCCCCATAGGAGAATGTGTACTAAATGTATTGATTTCACCTTAAACAGTAAAGATCAGTCTTTAACTATAAAAGAAATATCACCAGAAGATTCTGACGAGGGGGAAGTTATGCCGACTAACTCTCCCCACGTGTCAGACCCTTTGCCTCCCGCTCAGGGGATGCACGCTAATATGGCGCCAATTGCATCAGGGACGCCCATAGCGATTACCTTGCAGGACATGGCTGCAATCATGAATAATACCCTGTCAGAGGTATTATCCAGGTTGCCTGAATTAAGAGGCAAGCGCGATTGCTCTGGGGTTAGGAGAAATACAGAGCGCGCAGATGCTGTAAGGGCCATGTCTGATACTGCGTCACAATATGCTGATCATGAGGACGGAGAGCTTCAGTCTGTGGGTGACGTCTCTGATTCGGGGAAACCTGATTCAGAGATTTCTAATTTTAAATTTAAGCTTGAGAACCTCCGTGTATTGCTTGGGGAGGTATTAGCTGCTCTGAATGACTGTAACACAGTTGCAGTACCAGAGAAATTGTGTAGGCTGGATAAATACTATGCGGTGCCGGTGTGTACTGATGTTTTTCCTATAAGTAAAAGGCTTACAGAAATTATTAGCAAGGAGTGGGATAGACCGGGTGTGCCTTTTTCCTCACCTCCTATATTTAGAAAAATGTTTCCAATAGACGCCACTACACGGGACTTATGGCAGACGGTCCCTAAGGTGGAGGGAGCAGTTTCTACTTTAGCAAAGCGTACCACTATCCCGGTTGAGGACAGTTGTGCTTTTTCAGATCCAATGGATAAAAAATTGGAGGGTTACCTTAAGAAAATGTTTATTGAACAAGGTTTTATTTTACAGCCCCTTGCATGCATAGCGCCTGTCACGGCCGCGGCGGCATTCTGGTTTGAGGCCCTGGAAGAGGCCATCCAGACAGCTCCATTGACTGAAATTATTGACAAGCTTAGAACACTTAAGCTAGCTAACTCATTTGTTTCTGATGCCATTGTTCATTTGACTAAACTAACGGCTAAGAATTCCGGATTCGCCATCCAGGCGCGTAGGGCGCTATGGCTTAAATCCTGGTCAGCTGACGTGACTTCGAAGTCTAAATTACTCAACATTCCTTTCAAGGGGCAGACCTTATTCGGGCCTGGTTTGAAGGAAATTATTGCTGACATTACTGGAGGTAAGGGTCATACCCTTCCTCAGGACAGGGCCAAAGCAAAGGCCAAACAGTCTAATTTTCGTGCCTTTTGAAATTTCAAGGCAGGTGCAGCATCAACTTCCTCTGCTTCAAAGCATGAGGGAACTTTTGCTCAATCTAAGCAAGCCTGGAAACCTAACCAGTCCTGGAACAAAGGCAAGCAGGCCAGAAAGCCTGCTGCTGCCTCTAAGACAGCATGAAGGAACGGCCCCCTATCCGGCAACGGATCTAGTAGGGGGCAGACTTTCTCTCTTCGCCCAGGCATGGGCAAGAGATGTTCAAGATCATATCTCAGGGATATCTTCTGGACTTCAAAGCTTCCCCTCCACAAGGGAGATTTCATCTTTCAAGGCTATCTGCAAATCAGATAAAGAAAGAGGCATTCCTACGCTGTGTGCAAGACCTCCTAATTATGGGAGTGATCCATCCAGTTCCGCGGACGGAACAAGGACAGGGTTTTTATTCAAATCTATTTGTGGTTCCCAAAAAGAGGGAACCTTCAGACCAATTTTGGATCTAAAGATCTTAAACAAATTCCTCAGAGTTCCATCTTTCAAAATGGAAACTATTCGGACCATCCTACCCATGATCCAAGAGGGTCAGTACTTGACCACAGTGGACCTAAAGGATGCCTAACTTCACATACCGATTCACAAAGACCATCATCGGTTTCTAAGGTTTGCCTTTCTAGACAGGCATTACCAATTTGTAGCTCTTCCCTTCGGGTTGGCTACAGCCCCAAGAATCTTTACAAAGGTTCTGGGCTCACTTCTGGCGGTTCTAAGACCGCGAGGCATAGCGGTAGCTCCGTATCTAGACGACATCCTGATACAGGCGTCAAACTTTCAAGTTGCCAAGTCTCATACAGAGATAGTTCTGGCATTTCTGAGGTCGCACGGGTGGAAAGTGAATGAGGTAAAGAGTTCTCTATCCCCACTCACAAGAGTCTCCTTCTTAGGGACTCTTATAGATTCTGTAGAAATGAAAATTTACCTGACGGAGTCCAGGTTATCAAAACTTCTAAATGCTTGCCGTGTTCTTCACTCCATTCCGCGCCCTTCGGTGGCTCAGTGTATGGAGGTAATCGGCTTAATGGTAGCGGCAATGGACATAGTGCCATTTGCGCGCCTACATCTCAGACCGCTGCAATTATGCATGCTGAGTCAGTGGAATGGGGATTACACAGATTTGTCCCCTCTGCTAAATCTGGATCAAGAGACCAGAGATTCTCTTCTCTGGTAGTTGTCTCGGGTCCCCCTGTCCAAGGGTATGACCTTTCGCAGGCCAGATTGGACAATTGTAACAACAGATGCCAGCCGTCTAGGTTGGGGTGCAGTCTGGAACTCCCTGAAGGCACAGGGATCGTGGACTCAGGAGGAGAAACTCCTTCCAATAAATATTCTGGAGTTAAGAGCGATATTCAATGCTCTTCTGGCTTGGCCTCAGTTAGCAACACTGAGGTTCATCAGATTTCAGTCGGACAACATCACGACTGTGGCTTACATCAACCATCAAGGGGGAACCAGGAGTTCCCTAGCGATGTTAGAAGTCTCAAAAATAATTCGCTGGGCAGAGCGCCACTTTTGCCACCTGTCAGCAATCCATATCCCAGGCGTGGAGAACTGGGAGGCGGATTTTCTAAGTCGTCAGACTTTCCATCCGGGGGAGTGGGAACTCCATCCGGAGGTGTTTGCTCAATTGATTCATCGTTGGGGCAAACCAGAGTTGGATCTCATGGCGTCTCGCCAGAACGCCAAGCTCCCTTGTTACGGAACCAGGTCCAGGGACCCAGAAGCAACGCTGATAGATGCTCTAGCAGCGCCTTGGTTCTTCAACCTGGCTTATGTGTTTCCACCGTTTCCTCTGCTCCCTCGACTGATTGCCAAAATCAAACAGGAGAGAGCATCAGTGATTCTGATAGCACCTGCGTGGCCACGCAGGACTTGGTATGCAGACCTAGTGGACATGTCATCCTTTCCACCATGGACTCTGCCTCTATGACAGGACCTTCTGATACAAGGTCCTTTCAATCATCCAAATCTAATTTCTCTGAGACTGACTGCATGGAGATTGATACCTTAATACAGGCACGAAAGCCTGTTACCAGGAAAATCTACCACAAGATATGGAGTAAATATCCTTATTGGTGTGAATCCAAGAATTACTCATGGAGTAAGGTTAGGATTCCTAGAATATTGTCTTTTCTCCAAGAGGGCTTGGACAAAGGATTATCAGCTAGTTCCTTAAAGGTACAGATTTCTGCTCTGTCTATTCTTTTGCACAAGCGTCTGGCAGAGGTTCCAGACGTTCAAGCATTTTGCCAGGCTTTGGTTAGAATTAAGCCTGTGTTTAAACCTGTTGCTCCTCCGTGGAGCTTAAACTTGGTTCTTAAAGTTCTTCAAGGAGTTCCGTTTGAACCCCTTCATTCCATTGATATTAAACTTTTATCTTGGAAAGTTCTGTTTTTGATGGCTATTTCCTCGGCTCGGAGAGTCTCTGAGCTATCTGCCTTACAATGTGATTCTCCTTATCTGATTTTTCATGCAGATAAGGTAGTTCTGCGTACCAAACCTGGGTTTTTACCTAAGGTGGTTTCTAACAAGAATATCAATCAAGAGATTGTTGTTCCATCATTATGTCCTAATCCTTCTTCAAAGAAGGAACGTCTTTTACATAATCTGGACGTAGTCCGTGCCTTGAAGTTTTACTTACAAGCTACTAAGGATTTTCGTCAAACATCTTCCCTGTTTGTTGTTTACTCTGGACAGAGGAGAGGTCAAAAAGCTTCAGCAACCTCTCTGTCCTTTTGGCTTCGGAGCGTAATACGCCTAGCCTATGAGACTGCTGGACAGCAGCTCCCTGAAAGGATTACAGCTCATTCTACTAGAGCTGTGGCTTCCACCTGGGCCTTCAAAAATGAGGCCTCTGTTGAACAGATTTGCAAGGCTGCGACTTGGTCTTCGCTTCACACTTTTTAAAAATTTTACAAATTTGATACTTTTGCTTCTTCGGAGGCTGTTTTTGGGAGAAAGGTTCTTCGGGCAGTGGTTCCTTCCGCTTAATCCTGCCTTGTCCCTCCCATCATCCGTGTACTTTAGCTTTGGTATTGGTATCCCACAAGTAATGGATGATCCGTGGACTGGATACACTTAACAAGAGAAAACATAATTTATGCTTACTTGATAAATTTATTTCTCTTGTAGTGTATCCAGTCCACGGCCCGCCCTGTCCTTTTAAGGTAGGTCTAAATTTTAATTAAACTACAGTCACCACTGCACCCTATGGTTTCTCCTTTCTCTGTTTGTTTTCGGTCGAATGACTGGATATGACAGTTAGGGGAGGAGCTATATAGCAGCTCTGCTGTGGGTGATCCTCTTGCAACTTCCTGTTGGGAAGGAGAATATCCCACAAGTAATGGATGATCCGTGGACTGGATACACTACAAGAGAAATAAATTTATCAGGTAAGCATAAATTATGTTTTTTAATAGTATTTTTTTTAAAAACGGGGTTTCATTCACCAAAGTTTACCTTCACTTTAAGTAGTCATGTCAACCTCTCAGTGAGAGTATTCATGAAAGTTAGAGTCTGGAGATGCAGGGAAAGTTTTTCTGCGAAACCATCCAGACTACTGCTAACAGCTCCTAAGCAATCAGTGTTGACAAGTTTCACTGCCTGCTTTCTCTCAATCAAGTCCATGTCAGGAGCGCTGCTTATAAGACTGTCACACTTGAGAGGCTGTGTTCTGTTCCACAGCATAGATACTGGAGGTAAGATCGTTTCAATTCTTTACACATAAAACGCTATAACAGGGGCACAGTGTGGCTCCTTTATACCTTGATAGGATCCAGGGTTAATATCCTCTGAAGGGGGTTTATTGAACATTTGGGGTTAATTAATCATTGTATTATTTACATGCTGCTTAGTGTGATTTTCTTTTACAAGATATGACAAGTCCACAGATTTCATCCTTATGGGATATTGCCTCCTGGTCAGCAGGAGGAGGCAAAGAGCACCACAGTAGAGCTGTATATATAGCTCCTCCCTTCCCTCCCCCCCCCCAGTCATTCTCTTTGCCTGTGTTAGTGATAGGAAGAGGCAGAGTGAGGTGTTAGTTATAGATTCTTCAATCAAGTGTTTATTATTTTTTTAAGTAATACCATAGTGTGTTACTTTGTTCTAGGGTGTAGCCTAGACCAAATCAGTCTCTTCCATAACATAAGAGAAGCATTTGGTGGCTTTCAAGCCGTGGGAACTTGTGAGACATTTTTCTCACTGCGCCTCCCATAGATTGTATGCTACCCTGTTTGTAAAGAGTCTGAGGGAGAAAATGCTCAGTACCTTTTGTTTTCCACAGGCCAATGTGAAGGGAAGAAGAGAACTTCACAAGCCGGGTGAGATGCCTTGTTGCCAGGCAGCCTTCTAAAGGTAAGTGCTAAGCTTTATTTCTGGTAAAAACCCCTCTGGTGGCTCAGAAAAAAGTCAGACAGGCTGGGAACCATGGGTATCAATCTTGGGGACTCCCTATATAGAGAAGTTGTACACAGAAAGGAGTTGGCACTTTTTATTTGTTAACATATCCCTGAATTGGGGGTTAGTTTTTCTTAAGCAGCCCTGTATTTAGAAGCAACATGGCTTCACTATGCATGAACTCCGGTGGCTTTTACTTAGTCTCGCAGTGACAGGGAGGATTCTCCTACCTCGCTGGAACTGTTTGTTATCTGTGACAGATTTTATTTACCGGACTCCCAATAGTTAGTTTGAATGTTATATATTAAGCTGTGGGAGTAGAAGTTATCCTGCTTTCGCAAAGCCGCCAGGGATAAGGGGTTAAGGCTGTTCCTAAAGGAATGAACTGTCCCTTTTACTAAGAGGTACTCCTGTTTGTTATGACTTCTTTTCTAGTGAAGTCGACAGGGAGTCTTAGGTTGATTTGGGTTTTCCTCAGGCTGTTATGTTTAGTTTAGTTGCTATAAGGGAACTAACTTTCATTTTTAATGATTGCATTTTTAGCCGCATGGGTGCTTAACGTTACGCCCACGATGGGCGGAGTTTCGATACGCGCCTTTAGGTGCGCACCATTGCTTGTGTATGACTTCTTGGCGGTTCCGATTTGTCTACGCCCGCGATGGGCAGAGCTTTGTTACCCGCCATTGGGCGCGCGCTATTGTTCTCTCCATCGGAACGCGGGATGCCTCCTCAGCTGTGTTTACACGAAATGCAGCTGAGAGGTCTTTGCGCTGTTCGTAGAGCCTTGAGGGGAATGTGACGCTTTATCTGCCATGTTAGACAGAGAGACATTGCCAGCATGTTATATATGTACTATATTTGTTACAGGGGTCCCATTACTAATGGAGATTTAATGATGTACATGTTGCTGCTTTAACTGTTTCTATTCAATCACAGGTGGCAGTGCACAACTGTTCATACGTTCTGTTGCTTGTATACTATGACAAGAAGCAATAGTACCATTGTTATTCTGTTCCCCGTGTCTCAGAGTAATCCATTTTCAGAGGGGATTCTGTGAGCTTTCATACCTTACACATGAACTGTGGGGTTTAATAAAGCTAACCAAGCTCAAAAGGGGGTTTTCAGTCTCTTGCAGATCAATCTTACTGGACAGTGGGTTGCATACAAGACCAAATGTGCATGCGCAAACATGAAATTATATGCAAGAAGAGACTATTTAAAGGATACTAGGTCTCTTCTGTTCAGTGTGAGTTCCTTTTCTTTGAGGCATTTTAGCTGTTTAATGTATGAAGCCAGCTTTGTGCTTAGATTGGTACAAGTACACACCTAGCATACATTTCAGAGTACGGTATGGCTGTTCAGTGAACGGCTGACAGCAATATAGTGACACATAAGTACACAAGGACGAGTTGCCTTTGCCCTTAAAGAGACAGTATTATGTGAAAACATAATATTATAAATATATAATATTATATATAATAATATAATATAATAATAATATTATATTATAAATATCCTTATATAGGCTGTGCTGTTGGCTTGACTATGGTCATTCTAGCCGCAATTATTCTGTAGGGTCCCACATTTTATTATGACCCGCATGCAGCATCCTTTGACCACTTTTTTCTCACTATTGTGGGTCTAGGTTTTCTTTTTATGGCCGCATGCAGTGCTCTGCGGTTCTGTTCTGATTTTATATGGAATTGTGGCACGTGACATCGCTTGTTCTTCACAATGTGTGTGACCAGCTCTTTAATTGGATTGTTTTCTGCACAACAGAAATAAGAAGTTATAAAATAAAAAAAAAAGGAAAGGACTGCGTTCTCCATTTTTTTCTAAGTCTTTCTCCTTTTTAAGATATACTATTGGGGAGTATGTGGATGATGGTCATTTTACCACTTTCCTACAGTACCCACAACATATTAGGGACCACATGGTATACTTTTGTGGTCTAATTTGGGGACTCGCAAACTGGAATGTTTGCATGTTCAATCTCACATGCTGCTGCAGTGTCGTTTTCTCCTGTCCCTCATGTATCCTGTGTTTTTTTGACAAGTGGAGGGCTCCGATTTTTTTCTAGTATGCTATTGTTCAGGGAATATTCCCTTCTCAGCTAAGGAGGCTGGGTAGTCATTCCTGGGGTAGAATGGCTTCAGCTGGGCTACGAGACTTGCTACTTCCTAAGAGGGTAGTTGCTTCTTTCCATGATTCCGAAAGGGTCGTACTCCAAGGTTTTCAACCACTTTCAGCTGTGTCACCGTCGCTAGAGCGTGGCAATTTGACTGCTGTACTTTTTTAGTAAGAAAGTCCTATAGTTGAATCCAGGATGGGCTTAACACAAGGTTTCTAGGGTCTCTGCTGACGGTTTTCAGACCGCGGGTGTGGCGCCTTATCTGGACGATATTCTGATTCAGACATTGTCTTATCAGCTAACGACATTGTCTTGTCCTTTCTAAGGACTCATGGGTGGATGGTGACTCTTGGAAGGAGTTAATTAGTTCCACAGACAAGGGTTCCTTTCTTGGGAACTCTTATCAACTTCCTATCCATGGGGATTTTTTTGACGGAAGTCAGAAAGTTACACATCATTCCGTTCGCTTTCATATCAGTCCTCTGCAACTGAGCATACTCAGGCAGTGGAATGGAGTTTGCGCAAATTTATCTCCTCAAATGAACCTAGAGTTGAGAGCTATATTCTATGCGCTTCAGGCTTGGCCTTAGTGGGCTTCGGCCTAATTCATCAAATTTTAGTTGGACAATATTTCGACTGTAGTTTCATCAACATCAGGGAGGAACTAGGAGTTCCTTGGCGATGACAGAAGTAGTCAAGATAATTCAGTGGGCAGATGCTCACTTTAGTTATCTGTCGTCGATCCACATCCCAGGGGGGGAAATCTGGGAAGCGGATTTCTGAACAGACAGTTTTTCAGCCGGGAACCTGATTCTCAGATGGGACAGGCCAGAGTTGGATCTTATGGCATCTCGTCGGAATGCCAGTTTCCGAGATGCGGGTCCAGGTCTAGGGATCCCCAGGCCGAGCTGATAGATGTCTTGGTTTTTCAGTCTAGCTTGTATGTTCCCTCCATTTGCTCTCCTTCCCCGGGTGATTGCTCGTGTCAAACAGGAGAGGGCATCTGTGATCTTCATCGCTCCTGCGTGGCCTCGCAGGACTTGGTACGCTGATTTGGTGGACATGTCATCCTAGCGAGGGTTTTCTGATTCGGTCATTGATACTTTGATTCAGGCACGTGAGCCTGTTCCTAGAATGATTTACCATAAGATATGGCGTGAATATCTTTATTGGTGCGAATCCAAGGGCTACTCATGGAGTAAGGTTAGGATTCCCAGGATTTTGTCTTTCTCCAAGAAGGATTGGAGAAAGGGTTGTCAGCAAGTTTCCTTAAAGGGACAGATTTCTGCTTTGTCTATTTTACTTCTCAAGCGTCTGGCAGATGTTCCAGATGTTCAATCCTTTTGTCAGGCTCTGACTAGAATCAGGCCTGTGTTTTGACCAATTGCTCCTCCTTGGAGTTTGAATTTAGTTCTTAATGTTCTTCAAGGGGTTCCGTTTGAACCTATGCATTCCATAGATATTAAGTTGTTATCTTGGAAAGTTTTAGTTTTGATTGCTATTTCTTCTGCTCGCAGAGTTTCTGAGCTTTCACCATTACAATGTGATTCTCCATATCTTATTTTCCATACAGATAAGGTAGTGTTATGTACCAAACCTGGTTTTCTTCCTAAGGTTGTTTCAAATAAAATATTAATCAGGAAATTGTTGTTCCTTCCTTGTGTCGTAATCCTTCTTTTAGAAGGAGCGACTGTTACATAATCTGGACATGGTCCATGCCTTGACGTTTTACTTACAGGCAACTAAGGATTTTCGTCAATCTTCTCTGTTTGTTTTTTTTTTTCTGGGAAGCATAGGGATCAGAAAGCTACGGCTACCTCTCTTTCTTTTTGGCTGAAGAGTATAATCCTTTTGCATATGAGACTGCTGGAACAGCAGCCTCTTGAACGATTTACTGCTCATTTAACTAGGGCTGTGGCTTCCTCATGGGCGTTTAAACGTGATGCTTCTGTTGAACAGATTTGCAAGGCTGCAACTTGGTCGTCTCTTCACACTTTTTCAGAATTTTACAGAATTGATACTTTTGCCTCGTCAGAGGCTGTTTTTGGGAGAAAGGTTCTTCAAGCAGTGGTGCCTTCCGTTTAGGTTCCTGTCTTGTCCCTCCCTTTCATCCGTGTCCTATAGCTTTGGTATTGTATCCCATAAGTGAGGATGAAATCCGTGGACTCATCATATCTTGTAAAAGAAAAGGAAATTTATGCTTACCTGATAAATTTGTTTCTTTTACGATATGACTAGTCCACGGCCCACCCTGTCATTTTCTAAGAAAGGTTTTTATTTTTGTTAAACTTCAGTCACCTCTGCACCTTAGCTTTTCCTTTCTCTTCCTAACTTCGGTCGAATGACTGGAGGGGGAGGGAAGGGAGGAGCTATATATACAGCTCTGCTGTGGTGCTCTTTGCCTCCTCCTGCTGACCAGGAGGCGATATCCCATAAGTAAGGATGAAATCCGTGGACTCGTCATATCGTAAAAGAAAAAAAATTATCAGGTAAGCATACATTTCCTTTTTTGGGGGGCTGGTAGACTGTGTTTTTGGCTGGAACAAACTGGTTTCACTTTTAAGTTTCACTTTCGTTTTTGAAAGTGTTGCACAGCTCCTATTACTTGCTGTACTTGTAATAACAGGGGTACGGTCTTGCTCTCCATGTGACCCGGTGTGGTCTATATTAATTTCCTCCATTCCAGCTGATACTTGAACCTGAGGAGAGTGTTTCCTCTGTTAACTGTCTGGGTCTAGGAGGTGGTGAGTGCCCCAGCCATTGGGAGTATACGGGTGCATTTTTCTATAATAAAAAACGTTTTTATTTGTGTCCTTCTGTAGGTATAACCTGAACTATGAAGGACTCTGACATGTTAGAAGGTACTCCTTCTGTACTAAATCATACCTGTGTATATTGTGAGGAGGCCGTGGTTTTCCCGCCTACTCAATTATGTTCCACATGCCTTAACACCGTTATAAAGTCTAAAAAGGGAGACAAGCCTGCTAAGTCCCTCTGAGCCGTCTACCTCTCAGGACTCGGCGTCCCTTGAGATTACTACCCTTGCTAAATTATTCACTCCACATGCAGTAACCCGTAGCACGTCTACTTCTCCATCTGGAGGGTGCCTTCTTCCTGCGGACTTTGCTGTGCAGTTACAAGCGGCGGTTTCTGCTGCCCTCAGTGCATTACTTCGCTCGAACAAACGCAAGAGAAAGGTTAAACATAGCTCTCCTGACCTGGAGTCATCTAAATATTTATCGGATTTAGCTATTATGTCCTAGTTATCCGATGATGCGTTAACCTCTGTCACTTCAGAGGGTGATCTTTCTGGGTCAGAGTCCTTAGCGTCTAAGCCTCCTGCTGTGGAGGAACCGTCCTTTAGATTTAAAATTGAGCACTTGCATTTTTTATTAAAGGAGGTTCTGTCTACATTAGAAGTTCCAGAGGCTGCACTGCCTGAATAACCTATGCTACCTAAATTAGACAGTTTACAAAGACAGGAAAGTTCCTTTGACTTTTTCCTGTGCCGGTTAAGATGGCGAACATTATTAAGAACGAATGGGAAAGAATTGGTTCTTCCTTTTCCCCCCTCGTCTACTTTTAAAAAGTTGTTCCCGGTCCCGGACTCTCAACTGGATTTGTGGGGCTCCATTCCTAAGCTGGATAGTGCTATCTCTATGCTTGCTAAACGTACTACTATACCTCTTGAGGATAGTTCTTCTATCAAAGAGATGATAGATAATAAAATGGAAACCTTTCTGAGAAAGATGTTTCAACATACGGATTTTTGTTTCAACCAGCAGCTGCAGTTGCCGGAGCGGCTGCCTACTGGTGCGACTCTTTGTCGGAACTCATTGAGGTGGAGTCTGTGATGTGAACATGCAAATTATTGCCCTAAGATAAAAATGAAAGAGAAGGCGCTCCAGTGGTGCAGTATGTTAAAACACAACTTGATCTTTCCCAGAAATGATCCCCTTACAAATGAATGTACTCGCATACGGAGCGTACTATAATGCAGTGCTATTCTTGCAGGCTGGAGTATTCAGAGCCCACCAGCTAGCTCCCACCAGATTCGATGTACTCTTGAGTCTGAGGTGAAAGAACAAAAATGGGGAGGGAAACAGGGAGACTCCAATGGTGCAGATGGTCACTAATGCTTTCAAAGCCCCCAATATGTGTCCCTTCTGTGATAGAATACTCACATATGCTGCGCACTATAATGCAGTGCAAGTAGTGCAAGCTGGTTTATCAGAGTCTACCAGCTAACTCACTCCAAAGAACAGGATCCACAGTCCAGCAAAGAATATGAGACCCCAAAATAAAGCTTATGAACCAATAAAATAAATTAAAATATCCCAAGGCAAGGGATATATTTTATTAAAAAGTAGTATAAAAACAATACAAGAAATTCTGCTATTTTATTGCCCTAAATGCAAAGGCCTCTGGCTTTGTGGTCTTAGCCCGCCGGGCACTCTAGTTGAAGTCTTGGTCTGCGGATATGACTTCTAAGTCCAGACTCCTTTTCTCTTCAAGGGAAAGATTTTATTTGGTCCAGACCTGGACTCCATTATTTCTATGGTTACCGCAGGCACGGGTGCCTTCCTACCGCAAGATAAGAAGAACAAGTCTAAGGGACAACAATCTTCTAATTTTTGCTCCTTTCATTCTGACAAATACCTACGACAATTCTCCAAGCCCGAGCAACCCAAGAGTACTTGGAAGCCGGCTCAGTCCTGGAATAAATCCAAGCAGAATAAGAAGCCCGCTGAAAACAAATCGGCATGAAGGGGCGACCCCCTATACAGGATCGGATCGTGTAGGGGGCAGACTGTCTCTTTTTTCAGACGTACAGGATCTGTGGGTCCTGGAGGTGGTATCTCAGGGATACAAGATAGGCTTCAAATCTCATCCACCAAGGGGCAGATTCCTTCTCTCGAATCTATCTACCAGAGCAGAAAAGAATGATTCTAGGGTGCGTTCGGGATCTATCCTCCTTAGGAGTTGTTGTCCCGGTGCCTATCGAAGAAAGAGGTTTGGGGTTTTATTTAAACCTTTTCATGGTCCCAAAGAAGGAGGGAACTTTCCGCCCAATTCTGGACCTAAAGTGAAGGCCAGTATATGACCACTATAGATCTGAAGGACCTTAGCTTCATGTTCCAATCCACGGGGAACACTTTCAGTTCCTGAGGTTTGCATTACTGGACCAGCACTTCCAGTTAATTGCCCTTCCGTTTGGCCTAGCTACTGCTCCAAGAATCTTTACAAAGATTCTGGGGGCTCTTCTAGCCGTTGCCAGAACTTAGGGTATTGCAGTAGCCCCATACTTGGACGATATTCTGGTGCAAGCACCATCCTTTCATCTTGCGGAAGAATTTTCGAAGGCCCTTCTCAGTCTTCTTCGATCACATGGATGGAAGATAAACTTGGAAAAGTTATCTTATCCCAAGTACCAGAGTGGAATTCCTGGGTACTATAATAGACTCCATATCCATGAGGATAATTCTAACAGACCAGAGACGTTGCAAGCTATCTTTGGCATGTCTTGCCCTCCAGACCTTCTTGTCTACGTTAGAAGTTCCAGAGGCTGCACTGCCTGAAGAACCAATGATACCTAAATTAGACAGTTTACGAGGACAGGAAAGTTCCTTTGACTTTTCCTGTGCCGGTTAAGATGGCGAACATTATTAAGAACGAATGGGAAAGAATTGGTTCTTCCTTTTCCCCCTCGTCTACTTTTAAAAAGCTGTCCCCGGTCCTGGACTCTCAACTGGATTTGTAGGGCTCCATTCCTAAGATGGATTGTGCTATCTCTATGCTTGCTAAACGTACTACTATACCTCTTGAGGATAGTTCTTCTATCAGAGAGCCGATGGATAAGAAAATGGAAACGTACAGGACCTTCTTGGGTCCCTCTGTGACTCAGTGTATGGAAGTGATTGGTCTCATGGTGCCCTGCATGGACATCATTCCCTTTGCCAGGTTCCTTCTCAGACCTTTACACCTGTGCATGCTGAGGCAGTGGAACGGCGATCATTCAGATCTGTCTTAACAGATTGTATTAGACAGCCAGTTGAGCGAATTGCTCTCTTGGTGGCTCTGTCCCGAGGGACATGCATCTTAAGACCATCCTGGGAGATTGTGACTACGGATGCAAGCCTATCCAGATGGGGAGATATTTGGGGTGCCAGGAAGTCACAGGGATTGTGGAATTTTGGAACTATGGGCAATCTTCAAGGCCTTGAAGGCTTGGCCACTTCTGGGTTCGTCCCAGTTTATCAGATTCCAATCAGACAATATAACCTTGGTGGCTTACATCAACCATCAGAGGGGAACGAGAAGTTCCTTGGCGACGAAGGAAGTATCTCAAATTCTGGAGTGGGCAGAGGCCCACAGCTGTTCGCTGTCAGCGATCCACATTCCGGGTGTGGACAACTGGGAGGCGGATTTTCTCAGCAGGCAATCCTTCCATCCAGGGGAATGGTCTCTCCATCTCGAGGTGTTTGCAGAGATATGCAGCAAGTGGGGGACGCCGGAGATAGATCTCATGGCGTCCCGTCTCAATCCCAAGCTACCCAGGTACGGGTCGAGGGATCCCCAAGCGGATCTAATAGATGCACTAGCAGTGCCCTGGAGGTTCAAACTCCATATATCTTTTTCCTCCATTACCGCTTCTTCCTTGAGTGGTGGCCCGCATCAAGCATGAGAGAATCAGTAATCCTGATTGCTCCATTGTTGTTAGCATCATTGGTTGTTGATCAACCTGCTGGGACAAGATGGGAGAGTTCACTGAGCCTATCCACTCTTCAAATTGGTTAATTTACCATTATGTAAAAAAGTAGTGAGGCCAGGTTGTCGTTAATCTTGGGTAGGGGATTGTTGTGGCTATGATTGATTAGGCAATAGCATATGTACTTATGTAATATCTGATTTTGCAGCTGCTTGTTATATTAGACCAGGTCGAAGGTGATATTATTAATGGGTGTGCAATTTCAAGGACATTTAAGTAGTTCATTGTCAATTTGTGTGACCTGCAAAAAGCACAACCATACATTTGTGAAAATGCTTTTTTTTTTTTTAACCTCTAAGCAGTAACCTTCACAATCTCTGGGAATTCAATATATAGATATATGTTCATGACTCCTCAACACGTTTCTACAGGTTCCGACCGCCTTTATCAAGAGGTAATTACCTACACTTTTTCCCCACAGACATTGATTGGAAAATATATTTCCTTTGATTCAATACAGTAACTCACCGAGTACCTACTGTCAGGTGTGATATCTTTTGATCTGTCTTTCAACACACAGATTCCTTTGACTTTGTTACTTTACTACCATTCAGGGTTATTTTATACTGTATATTATATTTCTTGTCAAAAAAAATTAGGCTATAGTTGGGAAGCGCAGCCTATATTTATTTCTGTATGTATTTATGTCTACAGGTAAAAAAGAGACAGGCCTTGAGTCTATAAAGTATGTATATTTTAAACAAAAACATCCACAAAATAAACAGTTTTGTTTGTTATTTCTTATGATTTCTCTGTTCTCAGTAAGGTGCGAGAATATTTACTTTAAATCATCACTTCCATGTCACTTTATAAAAGTCCTAACTTTTCTGTTACAAGATTAATACATTATGAAAGTAGCTTTGAGACACTGCAAAATTAGATAATGAGAGTACAATATGTTAAAACTCTAGTAGGAGAGTTGGTACCTTTTTTTTAAAAAAAAATATAAGCAAAGTTCATAATACTGTAACAAAATTTTCTAAAAAAAAAAGTTTGTATTCCTTAAAAGTTTTTACGACGAGGTAATTCCAGTGCACAATACAATTTTATATGGTATTTTGACAGTCCCGAATGATGAACTGTAAAAATAGGCAGGAACCATACATACAAATCTTCATAACAACAACCAGTCACTTCTTTCATACTTCTCATGACGTGAGCAATGCAGCTAATTCACCGGTGATTTTGAATATTTTTCTTCTGTTGACAGAGGAGCTACTGTATTTATCAATTTGTTTGTAGGTTCACTGAACACTCTTGAGTTGTCTCATTCTGTTATGGCACAAATTTCAGTGCCAGTGAGAAGCAAGTGTTATGGGCTTATAGAAATGCAAAAATAATCTATGTAGCTGCTGTTCATGTCATTTATATGATGCTTCTTTGTTTACATTAAAGTTTCTTAACTCCCCCTTCTACTTCCACATAGCACCGGGATTAGAGGCTCCCTACAGACTTTCCTATGAATAAAATTCCATGACTTAAATGGTTTTGTCAAGATTGTGGTTAGGTTTGATTTGCCTCATTGCACAGCTGAAAGAAATGCTTATGGATATTATCGAAAATGCTTGTTTTAAGTTGGAGACCTCACTGAAGTAGTTGAATTTATTAATTAACTAAAGTTTCTGTTTTTTATATATATATATATATATATATGTTGTTGTTGTTTTTTATGGTAAACAAGCATATTGTTTTATATGCAGCCTAAACTGGACTATCTGGTACCAGGCCAAGTGGAGCAAAATCAACAGATGCCCTCTAGTGTCACTTATTGCAAAATACACTATTTGGATATAATAGAAGCATACAAGCAAGCAATCATAACGAGTAAATAGTGATTACATGTCATATGCACTGCTGCAATTTATAACTGGATCAAGGGCCACGTAAACAACATTTATAGCTTCTAATAAAGTAGTCATCAGAGATTCTGTTTAAACAAAATGATGATCTAATTTAGCACACGTAACTATAGCAATATAGTTTATTGGCACTATCATGTATGAGAATATATTTGTGTGTATGTGTGTATATATATATATATATATAGAGAGAGAGAGAGAGAGTAATCTATCCAGTCTGCTGTTATTTTTCTTTTGTTTAAAACTTCATTTTATTGAGATGAAAAAATATATGCAATAAACCTGAGAACAAATAAACTAAAAAATAATGTACACAGCCATAACTGCCACTGTGCCTAATCACATAAAAAAAGTCAATTATATTAAAGCCTTATTTCCACATGATGTAGTATCTCACATGGATTAACAATAATCAACATTATATTACCTAACTCAAATGATAAATCAAAAAAAAGATTATACTGAAATAGTTATCAATAAGGCAACAACTAAGCAGATTATTTTAAATATGATCCAATATTCTGATTCCCGTTGAACATATCCATGCTTCTCCCTTGTTAATTATATAGTAAAACAAACATAAACCTATAGAAGCTGAAAGCATTTTTCACAAAAAAATAAATGCCAAAACAAGGGGTCACAATCTAAAGTTAGAGGGTAGTAGATTCAGAAGAAATTTGATGAAGCATTTTTTTTTACAGAAAGGGTGGTGGATTCATGGAATAAACTTCCATTTGAGGTGGTAAACACAAAGACTGTAAAGGAATTTAAAAATGCCTGGGACATGCATAAGGCTATCCTAAGGAAAAAAAGTAACATGTAATATGGATAGACTTGATGGGCCTTTTTGGTTCTTATCTACCGTCAAATTCTATGTTTCTAACCAGTTTAACCCCATAATGACCAATTTCTGAACATAAAACCTAGAATTTCAGCTATATGCCTGTTCAACCATAATTTACCTTTTTTATATTAAGTGCACCCACACTTATTATATATTGTTTTTTAGAGGACAAATAAGTGCGAGAAATTACCAATTTTTTTGTTAAAGTGATAGTAAATCCTAGCGTTTGAAACACTAGGATTTACCAGTGGAACAAATAAAAGGGGACTTTCAGTCATGAAGTATAAAATTATTTATTTGTCTGAAGCGTTTGCCACGCTGAGCACCTCAAACAGCCTGCAGCAGAACTCTATTTTCTTTCCAAAGGCAGCGAGAGTCCACGACTTCATTCCTTACTGTTGTGAATATCTACACCTGGCCACCAGGAGGAGGCAAAGACACCACAGCCAAAGACTTAAATATCCCTCCCCATCCCCCTAGTCATTCTTTGCCTTTTGTCACTAGAAGAGCAAACTCCTTTATCTGTGATTTGAATATGCAGATTGTCCGTCTGAATGCAAAGGCTTCAGCTTTTGCGGTCATAGCTTGCAGGGCTCTCTGGTTGAAATGTTGGTCCGCGGATATGGTTTCTAAATCCAGACTCCTTACCATTGATGGGGATGGTTTTATTTCGTCCAGGTCTGGACTCCATCAATTCTACTGTTACTTGGGGGAAAGGTGCTTTCCTACCGCAGGATAAGAAGAACAGACCTAAGGTACGGCAGTCCTTTAAGTTTCTTTCGGACAAGTCCCAGAGAACTCAATCATCCTCCAAGCCCGAGCAACACAAGAGTACCTGGAAGCCTGTTCAGTCCTGGAACAAGTCCAAACAGACCAAGAAGCCTGCAGATAACAAATCTACATGAAGGGGTGGCCCCCGATCCGGGATCGGATCGAGAAGGGGGCAGACTCGTTTTTTTCCAGACATCTGGTTTCAGGACGATCAGGATCCTTGGGTGTTAGAAGTTGTATCTCAAGGATACATGATAGGATTCAAATATCATCCACCGAGGGGCAGGTTCTTCCTCTCTAGACTGTCTACAAGACCGGAGAAATGGAACAGCCTTTTTAGATTGCGTATGGGACATATCCTCCTTCGGAGTAATTATCTCGGTACCTGCATCAGAAAGAGGCCTAGGGTTCTATTCAAACCTCTTCATGGTTCCCAAAAAGGAGGGAAGTTTTCGTCCAATTCCGGACTTAAATTGCCTAATCAAATTTCTAAGTGTCCCTTCAAAATGGAGATGATCAGATCAATCCTTCCTCTGGTTCAGGAAGGACAATTCATGACCACTATTGATCTGAGGGATGCATACCTTTATGTACCAATCTACAAAGATCATTTTCAGAGCCTGAGGTTTGCCTTTCTAGATCAGCACTTCCAGTTCATAGCACTCCCGTTTGGCTTAGCTACTGCTCCCAGAATATTTACAAAGGTTCTGGGTGCTCTTCTAGCTATGGCCAGAACCAAAGGTATTGCAGCAGCACCTTACCTGGATGATATCTTGGTACAGGCTACATCTCTTCATTTGGCAAGGGAAAATTCAGAATTTGTTCGGTTGGATGGATGGAAGATAATCTTGGAAAAGAGTTCTCTTACGCCAAATACCAGGGTGAATTTCCTGGGTACAGTCATAGACTTGGTGTCCATGAAGATCATTCTAACAGATTTTTGATGGCCTAGTGCATGGAGGTCATGGGGCTCATGCTGTCTTGTATGGACTTTATTCCTTTTGCCAGATTCTATCTCAGACCTCTACAGCTGTGCATGCTGAGACAATGGAACGGCGACCATTCAGACCTGTCTCAATGGATAGTCTTGGACAGCCTGTCTAGAGACTCGCTCTTGGTGGCTCTGTCAAGACCACCTATCTCTAGGCACATGCTTCTTGAGACCGTCCTGGGTGATTGTGACTACGGACGCCAGTCTTTCTGTCTGGGGAGCTGTTTGGGGTGCCAGGAAGGCACAGGGGTTGTGACTCAGGAGGAATCCACACTTCCGATCAATATCTTGGAACTCCGGGCAATCTTCAATGATCTGAAGGCATGGCCCCAACTAAGTTCGACCCAGTATATCAGATTCCAATCAAACAATTTAACCAGTCACTTATATCAACTATCAGGGAGGAACCAGAAGTTCCTTAGCGATGAGGGAGGTGTCTCAAATCTTAGATTGGGCAGAAGCCCACAACTGTATTCTGTCAGCGATCCACATCCCGGGAGTGGAGAACTGGGAAGCAGACTTATCAGCAGACAATCCTTGGTGCAGGAATGGTCCCTCCACCCGAGGTATTTGCAGAGATTTGCAGCATGTGGGGGATGCCCGAGATCGATCTCATGGCCTCTCATCTCAATGCCAAACTATCTAGGTACGGGTCGAGATTGAGGGTTCCTCAAGCAGAATTAGTATTTGCTGTAGCTGTTCCATGGAGGTTCAGGCTTGTATATCTCTTTCCTCCATTTCCTCTTCTCCCTCGTGTATTGGCCCGCATCAAGCAGGGGCAGGCCTCAGTGATTCTAATTGCTCCATCCTGGCTTCGAAGGACATGGATCGGAGATCTGGTGAGAATGTCCTCATCTCCTCCATGGAGGTTACCTTATCAGAAGGACCTTCCAATACAGGGTCCTTTCCTACATCAAAATCTAGATTCTCTGAGGCTAAGAAGGGAGACAAGCCTGCTTATACTCATAGCGCTATTAGCCCCTCTGAGCCGTCTACCTCTCAGGAATATGTGTCCCGAGAGATTACTACCCTTTCTACACTACCCGCTCCACATGCAGTTTCCTGCGGCTCAACTAATCCTCCATCTGGAGGGGGCGTTTTTTTCCTGCGGACTTTACAGCATTAAAATTGCCGGTGCCTGTGGCCCTGAGAGCCTTACCTCCCTCTAGCAAACTGAACCGGGGTGTAAGAGTAGCGCTGAATAGCTAAAAAGGCATATGTCTAAAATATAACAATTTATTCAACCAAATGTAATAAAACAATGAAATACAATATGCAGGTTAAAATATACAGTGGTTAAAAGCAGCATGGATCCATGTGAAAGTTTAAAAGGTAGAATTTGAACTATGCCAAGATTAAAAAAATGTAAAAATAATTGTTAAACAAATGCTGGTAAAACAAAAGTATGAGATGCTGGTGTTGAGTGTAGCATCAAATTACAATGACAATAGATGTACGGTATACAATAAAAAGGGTTCTAAGTGGAGTCCAATTCAAGTCCTATTGATTCTCTAAATCAAAATCCAATGTCGCTTGTGTGTAGTTTATCCTCCTTTGGAGTATCGTGGTGATGGTGTGCTGGGAAAAGGATAATGGATAGTGTTCCAAATATAAAAAGTTAAGATGATTGATGTTCCAAATAAGTATGTGCTCCAAGTCTCAAAATATATACATCAAAATGTTGGTGTGGAAAAATGCTAAAAATGCAGCAGTGGATAAAAAAAGTAAAAATAAAAGTAAAATGAACCACAAAATACCAGATATTGACATATATATAAAAAATATATATAATTAGGTGTAGTAGTAAAAAAGCAATAAAAGTAAAAGATGCAAAAGTGAATCCAAAAATAAATCCAAAAATAGTGAACCTGTGAACAGGTTCACTAATTTTGGATTTATTTTTGGATTCACTTTTGCATCTTTTACTTTTATTTTTTATTTTTGTTGCTTTGTTTTAACCACTACACCTAATTATATATTTCTTTCATGTAATTAGCAAGAGTCCATGAGCTAGTGACGTATGGGATATACATTCCTACCAGGAGGGGCAAAGTTTCCCAAACCTTAAAATGCCTATAAATACACCCCTCACCACACCCACAATTCAGTTTTACAAACTTTGCCTCCTATGGAGGTGGTGAAGTAAGTTTGTGCTAGATTCTACGTTGATATGCGCTCCGCAGCAAGTTGGAGCCCGGTTTTCCTCTCAGCGTGCAGTGAATGTCAGAGGGATGTGAGGAGAGTATTGCCTATTTGAATGCAGTGATCTCCTTCTACGGGGTCTATTTCATAGGTTCTCTGTTATCGTTCGTAGAGATTCATCTCTTACCTCCCTTTTCAGATCGACGATATACTCTTATATATATATACCATTACCTCTGCTGATTTTCGTTTCAGTACTGGTTTGGCTTTCTACAAACATGTAGATGAGTGTCCTGGGGTAAGTAAGTCTTATTTTCTGTGACACTCTAAGCTATGGTTGGGCACTTTGTTTATAAAGTTCTAAATATATGTATTCAAACATTTATTTGCCTTGACTCAGGATGTTCAACATTCCTTATTTTCAGACAGTCAGTTTCATATTTGGGATAATGCACTTGAATCAATTATTTTTCTTACCTTAAAAATTTGACTTTTTTTCCCTTTGGGCTGTTAGGCTCGCGGGGGCTGAAAATGCTTCATTTTATTGCGTCATTCTTGGCGTGGACTTTTTTGGCGCAAAAAATCTTTTCTGTTTCCGGCGTCATACGTGTCGCCGGAAGTTGCGTAATTTTTTACGTTCTTTTGCGCCAAAGATGTCGGCGTTCCAGACGTGGCGTCATTTTTGGCGCCAAAAAGCATTTAGGCGCCAAATAATGTGGGCGTCTTATTTGGCGCTAAAAAATATGGGCGTCGCTTTTGTCTCCACATTATTTAAGTCTCATTTTTTCTTTGCTTCTGGTTGCTAGAAGCTTGTTCATTGGCATTTTTTCCCATTCCTGAAACTGTCATTTAAGGAATTTGATCAATTTTGCTTTATATGTTGTTTTTTCTCTTACATATTGCAAGATGTCTCACGTTGCATCTGAGTCAGAAGATACTTCAGGAAAATCGCTGTCTGGTGCTGGAACTACCAAAGCTAAGTGTATCTGCTGTAAACTTTTGGTAGCTATTCCTCCAGCTGTTGTTTGTATTAATTGTCATGACAAACTTGTTAATGCAGATAATATTTCCTTTAGTAATGTACCATTACCTGTTGCAGTTCCATCAACATCTAATGTTCAGAATGTTCCTGATAACATAAGAGATTTTGTTTCTGAATCCATCAAGAAGGCTATGTCTGTTATTCCTCCTTCTAGTAAACATAAAAAATCTTTTAAAACTTCTCTTTATACAGATGAATTTTTAAATGAACATCATCATTCTGATTCTGATGACTCTTCTGGTTGGAACAGGGACTGGGGTTTTATTCGAATCTCTTCATTATACCAAAGAAGGAGAATTCCTTCAGACCTGTTCTGGATCTAAAAATATTGAATCGTTATGTAAGGATACCAACGTTCAAAATGGTAACTGTAAGGACTATCTTGCCTTTTGTTCAACAAGGGCATTATATGTCCACAATAGATTTACAGGATGCATATCTGCATATTCCGATTCATCCAGATCATTATCAGTTCCTGAGATTCTCTTTTCTGGACAAGCATTACCAGTTTGTGGCTCTGCCGTTTGGCCTAGCTACAGCTCCAAGAATTTTTACAAAGGTTCTCGGTGCCCTTCTGTCTGTAATCAGAGAACAGGGTATTGTGGTATTTCCTTATTTGGACGATATCTTGGTACTTGCTCAGTCTTTACATTTAGCAGAATCTCATACGAATCGACTTGTGTTGTTTCTTCAAGATCATGGTTGGAGGATCAATTCACTAAAAAGTTCATTGACTCCTCAGACAAGGGTAACCTTTCTGGGTTTCCAGATAGATTCAGTGTCCATGACTCTGTCTTTCACAGACAAGAGACGTCTAAAATTGATTTCAGCTTGTCGAAACCTTCAGTCACAATCATTCCCTTCGGTAGCCTTATGCATGGAAATTCTAGGTCTTATGACTGCTGCATCGGACGCGATCCCCTTTGCTCGTTTTCACATGCGACCTCTTCAGCTCTGTATGCTGAATCAATGGTGCAGGGATTACACAAAGATATCTCAATTAATATCTTTAAAACCGATTGTACGACATTCTCTAACGTGGTGGACAGATCACCATCGTTTAATTCAGGGGGCTTCTTTTGTTCTTCCGACCTGGACTGTAATTTCAACAGATGCAAGTCTTACAGGTTGGGGAGCTGTGTGGGGATCTCTGACGGCACAAGGAGTTTGGGAATCTCAGGAGATGAGATTACCGATCAATATTTTGGAACTCCGTGCAATTTTCAGAGCTCTTCAGTCTTGGCCTCTTCTGAAGAGAGAATCGTTCATTTGTTTTCAGACAGACAATGTCACAACTGTGGCATACATCAATCATCAAGGAGGGACTCACAGTCCTCTGGCTATGAAAGAAGTATCTCGAATTTCGGTTTGGGTGGAATCCAGCTCCTGTCTAATCTCTGCGGTTCATATCCCAGGTATAGACAATTGGGAAGCGGATTATCTCAGTCGCCAAACGTTGCATCCGGGCGAATGGTCTCTTCACCCAGAGGTATTTCTTCAGATTGTTCAAATGTGGGGGCTTCCAGAAATAGATCTGATGGCGTCTCATCTAAACAAGAAACTTCCCAGGTATCTGTCCAGATCCCAGGATCCTCAGGCGGAAGCAGTGGATACATTATCACTTCCTTGGAAGTATCATCCTGCCTATATCTTTCCGCCTCTAGTTCTTCTTCCAAGGGTAATCTCCAATATTCTGAAGGAATGCTCGTTTGTTCTGCTGGTAGCTCCGGCATGGCCTCACAGGTTTTGGTATGCGGATCTTGTCCGGATGGCCTCTTGCCACCCGTGGACTCTTCCGCTAAGACCAGACCTTCTGTCGCAAGGTCCTTTTTTCCATCAGGATCTCAAATCCTTAAATTTAAAGGTATGGAGAATGAACGCTTGATTCTTGGTCAAAGAGGTTTCTCTGACTCTGTGATTAATACTATGTTACAGGCTCGTAAATCTGTATCTAGAGAGAGATATTATAGAGTCTGGAAGACTTATATTTCTTGGTGTCTTTCTCATCATTTTTCTTGGCATTCTTTTAGAATTCCGAGAATTTTACAGTTTCTTCAGGATGGTTTAGATAAAGGTTTATCCGCAAGTTCTTTGAAAGGACAAATCTCTGCTCTTTCTGTTCTTTTTCACAGAAAGATTGCTAATCTTCCTGATATTCATTGTTTTGTACAAGCTTTGGTTCGTATAAAACCTGTCATTAAGTCAATTTCTCCTCCTTGGAGTTTGAATTTGGTTCTGGGGGCTCTTCAAGCTCCTCCTTTTGAACCCATGCATTCATTGGACATTAAATTACTTTCTTAGAAAGTTTTGTTCCTTTTGGCGATCTCTTCTGTCAGAAGAGTCTCTGAATTATCTGCTCTTTCTTGTGAGTCTCCTTTTCTGATTTTTCATCAGGATAAGGCGGTGTTGCGAACTTCTTTTGAATTTTTACCTAAGGTTGTGAATTCCAACAACATTAGTAGAGAAATTGTGGTTCCCTCATTATGTCCTTATCCTAAGAATTCTAAGGAGAAATCGTTGCATTCTTTGGATGTTGTTAGAGCTTTGAAATATTATGTTGAAGCTACTAAGTCTTTCCGAAAGACTTCTAGTCTATTTGTTATCTTTTCCGGTTCTAGAAAAGGCCAGAAAGCTTCTGCCGTTTCTTTGGCATCTTGGTTGAAATGTTTAATTCATCATGCCTATGTCGAGTCGGGTAAAACTCCGCCTCAAAGGATTACAGCTCATTCTACTAGGTCAGTTTCTACTTCCTGGGCGTTTAAGAATGAAGCTTCGGTTGATCAGATTTGCAAAGCAGCAACTTGGTCCTCTTTGCATACTTTTACTAAATTCTACCATTTTGATGTATTTTCTTCTTCTGAAGCAGTTTTTGGTAGAAAAGTACTTCAGGCAGCGGTTTCAGTTTGAATCTTCTGTTTATGTTTTTCATTAAACTTTATTTTGGGTGTGGATTATTTTCAGCAGGAATTGGCTGTCTTTATTTTATCCCTCCCTCTCTAGTGACTCTTACGTGGAAAGATCCACATCTTGGGTAGTCATTATCCCATACGTCACTAGCTCATGGACTCTTGCTAATTACATGAAAGAAAACATAATTTATGTAAGAACTTACCTGATAAATTCATTTCTTTCATATTAGCAAGAGTCCATGAGGCCCGCCCTTTTTTGTGGTGGTTATGATTTTTTTGTATAAAGCACAATTATTCCAATTCCTTATTTTATATGCTTTCGCACTTTTTTCTTATCACCCCACTTCTTGGCTAACAAACTGAATTGTGGGTGTGGTGAAGGGTGTATTTATAGGCATTTTAAGGTTTGGGAAACTTTGCCCCTCCTGGTAGGAATGTATATCCCATACGTCACTAGCTCATGGACTCTTGCTAATATGTAAGTTCTTACATAAATTATGTTATTTATATATATATATATATATATATATATATATATATATATATACAGGGAGTGCAGAATTATTAGGCAAGTTGTATTTTTGAGGATTAATTTTATTATTGAACAACAACCATGTTCTCAATTAACCCAAAAAACTCATTAATATCAAAGCTGAATATTTTTGGAAGTAGTTTTTAGTTTGTTTTTAGTTTTAGCTATTTTAGGGGGATCTGTGTGTGCAGGTGACTATTACTGTGCATAATTATTAGGCAACCTAACAAAAAACAAATATATACCCATTTCAATTATTTATTTTTAACAGTGAAACCAATATAACATCTCAACATTCACAAATATACATTTCTGACATTCAAAAACAAAACAAAAACAAATCAGTGACCAATATAGCCACCTTTCTTTGCAAGGACACTCAAAAGCCTGCCATCCATGGATTCTGTCAGTGTTTTGATCTGTTCAACATCAACATTGCATGCAGCAGCAACCATAGCCTCCCAGACACTGTTCAGAGAGGTGTACTGTTTTCCCTCCTTGTAAATCTCACATTTGATGATGGACCACAGGTTCTCAATGGAGTTCAGATCAGGTGAACAAGGAGGCCATGTCATTAGATTTTCTTCTTTTATACCCTTTCTTGCCAGCCACGCTGTGGAGTACTTGGACGCGTGTGATGGAGCATTGTCCTGCATGAAAATCGTGTTTTTCTTGAAGGATGCAGACTTCTTCCTGTACCACTGCTTGAAGAAGGTGTCTTCCAGAAACTGGCAGTAGGACTGGGAGTTGAGCTTGACTCCATCCTCAACCCAAAAAGGCCCCACAAGCTCATCTTTGATGATACCAGCCCAAACCAGTACTCCACCTCCACCTTGCTGGCGTCTGAGTCGGACTGGAGCTCTCTGCCCTTTACCAATCCAGCCACAGGCCCATCCATGTGGCCCATCAAGACTCACTCTCATTTCATCAGTCCATAAAACCTTAGAAAAATCAGTCTTGAGATATTTCTTGGCCCAGTCTTGAAGTTTCAGCTTGTGTGTCTTGTTCAGTGGTGGTCGTCTTTCAGCCTTTCTTACCTTGGCCATGTCTCTGAGTATTGCACACCTTGTGCTTTTGGACACTCCAGTGATGTTGCAGCTCTGAAATATGGCCAAACTGGTGGCAAGTGGCATTTTGGCAGCTGCACGCTTGACTTTTCTCAGTTCATGGGCAGTTATTTTGCGCCTTGGTTTTTCCACACGCTTCTTGCGACCCTGTTGACTATTTTGAATGAAACGCTTGATTGTTCAATGATCACGCTTCAGAAGCTTTGCAATTTTAAGAGTGCTGCATCCCTCTGCAAGATATATCACTATTTTTGACTTTTCTGAGCCTGTCAAGTCCTTCTTTTGACCCATTTTGCCAAAGGAAAGGAAGTTGCCTAATAATTATGCACACCTGATATAGGGTGTTGATGTCATTAGACCACACCCCTTCTCATTACAGAGATGCACATCACCTAATATGCTTAATTGGTAGTAGGCTTTCGAGCCTATACAGCTTGGAGTAAGACAACATGCATAAAGAGGATGATGTGGTCAAAATACTAATTTGCCTAATAATTCTGCACTCCCTGTATATATATATATATATATATATATATATATATATATATATATATATATGTGTGAATACCTGGTATTTTGTGGTTCATTTTACTTTTATTTTTACTTTTTTTATCCACTGCTGCATTTTTAGCATTTTTCCACACCAACCTTTTTATGTATATATTTTGAGACTTGGAGCACATACTTATTTGGAACATCAATCATCTTAACTTTTTATATTTGGAACACTATCCATTATCCTTTTCCCAGCACACCATCACTACGATACTCCAAAGGAGGATAAACTACACACAAGCCACATTGGATTTTGATTTAGAGAATCTATAGCACTTGAATTAGACCCTACTTAGTACCCTTTTTATTGTATACCGTACATCTATTGTCGTTGTAATTTGATGCTACACTCAACACCAGCATCTCATACATTTGTTTTACCAGCATTTGTTTAACAATTATTTGTAATTTTTTTTAATCTTGGCATAGTTCAAATTCTACCTTTTTAAACTTTCACATGGATCCATGCTGCTTTTAACCACTGTATATTTTAACCTGCATATTGTATTTCATTGTTTTATTACATTGGTTGAATAAATTGTTATATTTTAGACGTATGCCTTTTTAGCTATTCAGGGCTACTCTCACACTCCGGTTCACTTTGTCTATTTTGAAGTCCGCTAGGGGACTTCCCTAAGAGCAAGCTTAAGGCTGTGTAACTTGTGCTCGGATCACTCTTATTTTATTCTCCCTCTAGCAAACGTAAGAGAAAGGTTAAACATAGTTCTCCTGACCTAGAGTCATCTAAATATTTGTCGGATTTAGCTACCATGTCTCCGCTATCCGAGGATGAGTTAACCTCTGTAGCTTCAGGGGGTGAACTTTCTGAGACAGAGACTTCACTTTCTAAACCTCCTTCAGCGGAGGAACCCTCCTTTAGATTTAAAATTGAGCATCTGCGTTTTTATTAGAGGAGGTTCTGTCTACGCTAGAGGTTCCAGAGGCTACACTCCTTGAGAAACCTAAGATCCCTAAATTAGACAGGGTTTATGAAGACAGGGAGCATTTTCAGTTCCTGAGGTTTGCCTTTCTGGACCAGCACTTCCAGTTCATAGCTCTTTCATTTGGCCTAGCTACTGCTCCAATGATATTTACAAAGGTTCTGGGGCCTCTTCTAGCCGTTGCCAAAACATGAGGTAATTGCAGTAGCCCCTTACCTAGACGATATCTTGGTACAGGCACTATTTTTTCATCTAGCCGAAGAACACTCTGAGTCCCTTTTCAATCTTCTTCGATCACATGGATGGAAGATAAACTTGTTAAAGAGTTCTCTTACTCCAAGTACAAGGGTGAATTTCCTGGGGACAATAATAGACTCCATATCCATGAGAATATTTCTCACAGATCAGAGATGTTGCAAGCTAACTACTACATGTCTTGCCCTTTAGGCCTACTTGAGACCCTCAGTGGCCCAGTGTATGGAGATGATCGGACTCATTGTGTCCTGTATGGACATCATTCCCTTTGCCAGATTCCATCTCAGACCCTTACAACTATGCATGCTGAGACAATGGAACAGCGACCATTCAGATCTGTCTCAACAAATTGTGCTGAACAACCTGTCAATAGACTCGCTCTCTTGTTGGCTCTGTCCAGATCATCTGTCCTAAGGCACGTGCTTCTTGAGACCGTCCTGGGAGATTGTGACTACAGATGCAAGCCTTTCCGGCTGGGGAGCCATTTGAGGTGCCAAGTAGGCACAAGGGCTGTCGACTCAGAAGGAGTCCTACCTTCCGATCAATGTATTGAAACTCCGGGCAATCTTCAATGCCTTGAAGACTTGGCCCCTTCTGGGTTCGTACCAGTTTATTAGATTCTAATCAGACAATATAACCTTGGTTGCCTACATCAACCATCAGGGGGGTACAAGAAGTTCCTTGGCGATGAGAGAAGTATCTCAGATACTAGAGTGGGCGGAGACTCACGGATGTATGCTGTCAGTGGTCCACATTCCGGGTGTGGACAACTGGGAAGCGGACTTCCTCAGCAGGCAATCCTTTCACCCAGGGGAATGGTTTCTCCACCCTGAGGTGTTTGCAGAGATATGCAGCGAGTGGGGGACACCAGAGATAGAGCTCATGGCATCCCGTCTCAATACCATGCTACCCAGTTACGGGTCAAGGGCGAGGGATCCTCAGGCGGAACTGATAGGTGCCCTATTAGTACCATGGATGTTCAGACGTGTATATCTTTTTCCTCCATTACCGCTTCTCCCTCATGTGGTGGCTCGCATCAAGCAGGAGCGAGTATCAGCTATTCTGATTGCACCATCGTGGCTGTGAAGGACGTGGTTTGCGGATCTGGTGGGGATGTCCTCATCTCCTCAGTGGAGGTTACCTTGTCGCAGAGATCTGCTGATACAGGGTCCCTTCGTTCATCAAAACCTAGATTCTCTAAGGCTGACTGCGTGGAGATTGAACGCTTAGACTTAGCCAAGAGAGGGTTTTCTGAGAGTGTTATTGACACTCTGGTTCAAGCTTGTAAGCCAGTTACTAGTCGTATCTACCATAAAGTGTGGAGGACTTACTTGTACTGATGTGAGGAATGTGGTTTTTCCTGGCATAAGGTTAAGGTTAAAAATAATTAATTCAGGGGATCGCTAAAAACAAGCAGCTATACGGGAGATCAGTGATAATCAGACTAATACTTTGATACAATTGTGTACCCAAGAAGGTTAAATGAAATATATAATATTTAATGTTCATAGACAAAAGATTATAAAAAATATTACATAAAAAACCACCGGTGGTTACAATGTATGGAAATAAAATAAAAATAGGGTTGAATGTTGGAGGAATGACTCCTCTAAAAAATAAAAAAAAAAAAAAAAAAAAAAAAAAATATATATATATATAAGTTATCAAAAAATGTGTCGTATTCAAAAATACGTTGGCTGTCCAAGAATATGGCTCATAGTATGAGAATAGTACTAGAGAGCGCAGGAAGATACACCAAACTCCTAAAAATACCTATGGGTCCCCAACTAGGTAGCAGAAAATGAACCTCAGAGTGAAAAATCGATAGGAGCGCTAAAAGCTAAAGGTGATAAGGTATATATGTGTGAGACTTATTAGAGAGAGAAAATAAACAAAGTAGATGAATGTCTAAAGAGACAAAAATTTATTCACATTAGGTGATATATAAAATGTAAAAACGGACGTCTCCGTAAATAAAAACAATTTCTACAATTAAGTTGCCATCACTTGATATATGACTAGACTTGCAATATAAAGTTCATAATACAGCAAAGATAGTCCAAATCCACACTTAACTTTTCAATCGGGAGTTGGTTTGTTAGCAAGACAAGGGCTTACCCAGACGAGTGCACATTCAGTCTTCTCTGTGACTAGTTGTACGGCCGTAATGACGTCACTATTGAGGGCGCTGTCCTGAATACACTTTCCGATTGGTGTAAATGCGAGGTCAGTAAGTTGCACTGTTTCTTGGCTTTTTTTGCTACAATGCAGCGATCATCGAAGAAAATAATCCTGCACTTAGTGCCAAATAGCACGCAGGATACCAAATCCAAGAATGTAGTATAAAGAAGTGTCCAGAGATGACCCGTTACAGGTCTAGTGGCAAATTGGAAATGGCTAACCGTGTTAGCAGTATTGCACACTTTTAAATGACAAATAGTAGCTTTGGTTTAGTTGCAGTACAACCCAAATCCAAAAATGTAGTATAGAGTAATGTCCAGGAATGACCCGTTACAGGTCTAGTGGAAAAATAGGAAATGGCTAACAGTGTTAGCAGTATTGCACACTTTTAAATGGCAAGTAGTTGCTTAGGTTTAGTTGCAGTACATCAACGCGTTTCTCCCTCTGCAGGGCTTTTTCAAGATGAATAGTCTGCAACAGGTGTGTCTTCTTTTAAAGGTGTAGCTTGCTTCCCATTGGTCAGATTCCACCTGGGAGATTGAAGCTAAGGCGGTCTTTGGTTTTAAGGTAGTCATATTTTTAAGATGGTATTGGCAACACTAGGCTAAGGCAACTCATATATAAAAAAACATATATACATACAATCTTAGGGAGTTTTGCAATTGGTAATCCCCCTCCCTCAAAAGGGTTTCTTCATTAAAAGAAAGATCTTTATATATAGAACATGGAAAATAGTAATAGAGCGACTAAAAAAGGGGGGTAATCAAAAATATATAGTAGGAGAGAATATCAATAGAACCTGCTAAATGATATGGTGTCATGTTTATTTGTGTGGACTAATTTTCAGTCAAATAGAAAAGGAGAAATGTCTAACTCAGAGTTCAGACCGGCAGGGAACAAGGTGTTATGTTTATTAATCAGTTCTGCTTCTTTGATTTTTAGAGCTTTCTCTATATTTCCTCCCCTCCAGTTTTGTTTCACCTGTATTATTCCCCAATAACTCAAATCTTTGGTATTCCCTTTGTGTATTGACTTGAAATGCTTATATAAGTTGGTGTCCACCATTCCTTTCTCAATGCATAATAAATGCTCCCTGATCCTATCTCTTATCATTCGTTTGGTCTCCCCGAAATATATCAGATTGCATGTGCACCTCAAAATGTAAATTACTCCCTTTGTGGTACATCTAATACAGTCCTTAATCGTAATTTCTTTATTTGATTTTGGGATATGTATTATTTTTCTCTTATCACTATGCTTGCAAGCTTTGCAAGAATAGCAGGGAAAAAAACCTGATATTGTCCCTCCTTGTAGATCTTTCTGTGTAAGGATCGGTTTTTTTGTTGTTCTTGTCCGTGTGCTAGGTGCAAGTAGTGTTTTGAAATTTCTAGTTTTTCTAAAAATCAATCTTGGTTTCTGTGGGAGTGAATCTCCAACTATAGGGTCAGCTTTTAATATGGGCCAGTGTTTATTAAGAATTTTTCGCATAATTCTATGATCTTCATTATATTCAGTTATGAATGGGACATTAATTATTTCAGAGTCATTATTGGTGGGTTTTTGTTTATATGTAAGGAGGCTTTTTCTGTCTGTGTTCCTTGCTCTTACCACAGCTTTATTTATGACCTCATCGTCATAGCCTCTATCTTTGAATTTATCAATCAGGGATTCTATTTGATTATCAAAGTCTGAGATCCTGGAGCAGTTCTTCCTTACTCTTAGGCTTTGGCCCACTGGAATGTTATCTATCCATTGCTGGAGATGACAGCTTTGTGAATGGATAAAGTTGTTACTGTTTACCTCTTTGAAATGTGTCTTAGTCTCTAAATTGCTGTTTATTACCATTATTTCTAAATCTAGAAAAACTACCCTATCTTTACTGTGGTTAAATGTAAAATTAAGCCCTTTGTCATTCAAATTTATATCAGAAAATAGTTTCAATAGCTCAGATTCGGACCCCTTCCATATTAATAAGACGTCATCTATGTAACATCTATAGAGCACGAGGTTCGCACCATAGTCACCCAACTGGAAGAAGGACTCTTCCCAGTTACCAACGAATAAGTTGGCGTAACTTGGTGCGAACCTCGTGCCCATAGCCGTACCTTCTATTTGTAAATAAAATTTGTTGTTGTACATGAAGTAATTGTTTTTTAAGATAAATGAAATACTTTTTAACAGAAATTCTTTTTTGTTCTGATTTTAATTCCACGTCTCTATCCAGATATTGTTTGATTGCTGTGACTCCTTTCTCGTGATCAATTACCGTGTATAGGGACGTAATGTCTCCGGTCACTAGAATGAAATTATCTTCCCAATTGACTTGTTCTAAGATGTTAAGAACCTGAGTGGAGTCTCTCAGATATGAGTCCAAACCCCTTACATATTTTTGCAGGAATGTGTCCACATATTGTGAGAGGTTAGAGGAGAGTGACCCTATGCCCGAGATAATAGGTCTCCCAGGGGGTTGAGAAAGATTCTTATGTATTTTTGGGAGGAAATAGAATACCGGGACCCTAGGATAATTGGGGTCCAGGTATTCTACCTCTTTTTCATTTAGTATTCCTAAATCTCTGCCTTCTCTTATCAATTTTTTGAGTAATGCAGCAAACTTATTCGTGGGATTAATATCAAGTTTTTTATATGTTCTATTGTCTCCTAAAAGTCTTAGGGCCTCTGTTTCATAGTAGGTTGTGTCCATTACTACAATCCCGCCGCCCTTGTCGGCGGGCTTAATGGTTACTTTTTGATTCTTTTTTAAATTTTCTAGAATTAGGGTCTCTTTTTTTGTCATATTTGTTTTAAGAAATTTTGAAGGTTTGCTATTTTTCAGATCTTTTAGTACCATTTGTTCAAAGGTCTCAAGGTGATTCCCTTTCGCAGAGATAGGGTTAAAGGTAGATTTTGGTTTTAGATTAGTGTGACTAAAATTATCTTCTGATGACTTTGCTTTATTAGCAGAGATTCTTTCCAGAGGACCTTTCATATAGAATCTCTTCAAGGTGAGGTTTCTAATGAATTTTTTAACGTGAATATGTGTATTAAATTTATTTATCCTTACACTAGGGGCAAAAGAGAGACCATAGTTTAAAATCTTTGTTTCCTCATCTTGTAGTATAATGCTACTAATATTAAAGACTCCATTTTTTGTTATCTCCCTCTTTTTGCCTCTTTTGTTGATCCCACTACCTCTTGTTCCTCTAGAGGTCTTTTTCTGTTTTTCTGTTGTGGATACTGTCCCCATACACTCATTTTGCTGTTCTCCATGAGATCTTTTGAAGTGCCCTCCCTTGGAGGGCTGTTCACTAAAAAAGGAGTGTCAATCTCCCCACGACTATTCCTTTCAGTGTCAGGATCTAATGGTGAATACCTGTTTCTTACAGGTGTCTCCCACCTATCTTTGTGTTCCCAAATCGGTCTATTTGTACGATATGGTAGTTCTCTGTCTGGGTAATTATTATAATGCTCATTCGATCTGCTTCCCATGTAGTGGTTATAGTGGTTATTCCTGTTATCATATGAGTGGGCATTTCTATAATTATAATGTTCATTATTATATCCTCTGTTGTGATGTGAGTGATAATGCCTCCAGGATCTGTTTGAATCTCTATTCTGTTCCCTCATGTCTCTATCTCTATAATTATAAGTATTAGATCTTGAAACATGGAAATTTCTGTTATCTTTCTTTTTATTATAGTTGACCGTTGTCCAATTTTCATTTGGAATGTGGGGGTCCCTGATGTTATTCTCATTGTTTACATTTTCATCTGGTTTCTTAGTGTCCCTTTCTAATTTTTTCCATTTAGTTCTTAAAATATCTTTATTCAAGATATTTAATCTGTCAATAATATCTTTCTGTTTTTCTTTAAAAGATAGCGATTTTTTATCCTTCAGTTTCTCCTTAATGTCTACTATTTCTTTCTCTAAATCCACTAAAGTATCTTTTCTAGACCTTTTTAAGATCTCCATTAGATTATTTGAAACTTTAGATAAAACTTCTTCCCATTCTTTTTGAAAAATTTCTTTAAGAGGAAAGGCACAGGCTTTGGTTAATACTAGGCCTTTAGGGATTAGGCCTTTCCCAGTGTATTTATTTAGGAAAATTATTTCAGTTTTTTGTTTTAATTCCTTTATTAGGAGTTTCTCCAATTTATTAAGGGTGTCTTCTAGGCTTTCATATTCTAAATCTGTATTAGCAGTATCTTCTTTGTGGTCATATAATTCTTTGTGTAAGTGATCTCTAAATGCAAAAATATCCTCCATATTGGGGGAGTTGGACATATGTGAGTGAAAAATTATAAGTGCAAAAATATAAGTGAAAATTTACATATATTTGAAATCGTGTGAATATGCGTGTCGCGATGTGATATATTTATAATAAGTGAAAAGGTAAAAAATAAAACGATTATAACAGTGATTCAATGCAAATTATAAAGCTGCAATGTGCCAGATATATTCAAAGTATAACTTCACAGGCGTATTTAAGTAAAAAAGTTCTCCTGATTATGATTGGAAAAGGTCAGATATAAAAACAACCGCTGCTCAATAGAAGGGACACAAAAGCAAATAGTATGAGAATAGTACTAGAGAGCGCAGGAAGATACACCAAACTCCTAAAAATACCTATGGGTCCCCAACTAGGTAGCAGAAAATGAACCTCAGAGTGAAAAATCGATAGGAGTGCTAAAAGCTAAAGGTGATAAGGTATATATGTGTGAGACTTATTAGAGAGAGAAAATAAACAAAGTAGATGAATGTCTAAAGAGACAAAAATTTATTCACATTAGGTGATATATAAAATGTAAAAATGGACGTCTCCGTAAATAAAAACAATTTCTACAATTAAGTTGCCATCACTTGATATATGACTAGACTTGCAATATAAAGTTCATAATACAGCAAAGATAGTCCAAATCCACACTTAACTTTTCAATCGGGAGTTGGTTTGTTAGCAAGACAAGGGCTTACCCAGACGAGTGCACATTCAGTCTTCTCTGTGACTAGTTGTACGGCCGTAATGACGTCACTATTGAGGGCGCTGTCCTGAATACACTTTCCGATTGGTGTAAATGCGAGGTCAGTAAGTTGCACTGTTTCTTGGCTTTTTTTGCTACAATGCAGCGATCATCGAAGAAAATAATCCTGCACTTAGTGCCAAATAGCACGCAGGATACCAAATCCAAGAATGTAGTATAAAGAAGTGTCCAGAGATGACCCGTTACAGGTCTAGTGGCAAATTGGAAATGGCTAACCGTGTTAGCAGTATTGCACACTTTTAAATGACAAATAGTAGCTTTGGTTTAGTTGCAGTACAACCCAAATCCAAAAATGTAGTATAGAGTAATGTCCAGGAATGACCCGTTACAGGTCTAGTGGAAAAATAGGAAATGGCTAACAGTGTTAGCAGTATTGCACACTTTTAAATGGCAAGTAGTTGCTTAGGTTTAGTTGCAGTACATAAACGCGTTTCTCCCTCTGCAGGGCTTTTTCAAGATGAATAGTCTGCAACAGGTGTGTCTTCTTTTAAAGGTGTAGCTTGCTTCCCATTGGTCAGATTCCACCTGGGAGATTGAAGCTAAGGCGGTCTTTCGTTTTAAGGTAGTCATATTTTTAAGATGGTATTGGCAACACTAGGCTAAGGCAACTCATATATAAAAAAACATATATACATACAATCTTAGGGAGTTTTGCAATTGGTAATCCCCCTCTCACACATATATACCTTATCACCTTTAGCTTTTAGCGCTCCTATCGATTTTTCACTCTGAGGTTCATTTTCTGCTACCTAGTTGGGGACCCATAGGTATTTTTAGGAGTTTGGTGTATCTTCCTGCGCTCTCTAGTACTATTCTCATACTATTTGCTTTTGTGTCCCTTCTATTGAGCAGCGGTTGTTTTTATATCTGACCTTTTCCAATCATAATCAGGAGAACTTTTTTACTTAAATACGCCTGTGAAGTTATACTTTGAATATATCTGGCACATTGCAGCTTTATAATTTGCATTGAATCACTGTTATAATCGTTTTATTTTTTACCTTTTCACTTTTTATAAATATATCACATCGCGACACGCATATTCACACGATTTCAAATATATGTAAATTTTCACTTATATTTTTGCACTTATAATTTTTCACTCACATATGTCCAACTCCCCCAATATGGAGGATATTTTTGCATTTAGAGATCACTTACACAAAGAATTATATGACCACAAAGAAGATACTGCTAATACAGATTTAGAATATGAAAGCCTAGAAGACACCCTTAATAAATTAGAGAAACTCCTAATAAAGGAATTAAAACAAAAAACTGAAATAATTTTCCTAAATAAATACACTGGGAAAGGCCTAATCCCTAAAGGCCTAGTATTAACCAAAGCCTGTGCCTTTCCTCTTAAAGAAATTTTTCAAAAAGAATGGGAAGAAGTTTTATCTAAAGCTTCAAATAATCTAATGGAGATCTTAAAAAGGTCTAGAAAAGATACTTTAGTGGATTTAGAGAAAGAAATAGTAGACATTAAGGAGAAACTGAAGGATAAAAAATCGCTATCTTTTAAAGAAAAACAGAAAGATATTATTGACAGATTAAATATCTTGAATAAAGATATTTTAAGAACTAAATGGAAAAAATTAGAAAGGGACACTAAGAAACCAGATGAAAATGTAAACAATGAGAATAACATCAGGGACCCCCACATTCCAAATGAAAATTGGACAACGGTCAACTATAATAAAAAGAAAGATAACAGAAATTTCCATGTTTCAAGATCTAATACTTATAATTATAGAGATAGAGACATGAGGGAACAGAATAGAGATTCAAACAGATCCTGGAGGCATTATCACTCACATCACAACAGAGGATATAATAATGAACATTATAATTATAGAAATGCCCACTCATATGATAACAGGAATAACCACTATAACCACTACATGGGAAGCAGATTGAATGAGCATTATAATAATTACCCAGACAGAGAACTACCATATCGTACAAATAGACCGATTTGGGAACACAAAGATAGGTGGGAGACACCTGTAAGAAACAGGTATTCACCATTAGATCCTGACACTGAAAGGAATAGTCGTGGGGAGATTGACACTCCTTTTTTAGTGAACAGCCCTCCAAGGGAGGGCACTTCAAAAGATCTCATGGAGAACAGCAAAATGAGTGTATGGGGACAGTATCCACAACAGAAAAACAGAAAAAGACCTCTAGAGGAACAAGAGGTAGTGGGATCAACAAAAGAGGCAAAAAGAGGGAGATAACAAAAAATGGAGTCTTTAATATTAGTAGCATTATACTACAAGATGAGGAAACAAAGATTTTAAACTATGGTCTCTCTTTTGCCCCTAGTGTAAGGATAAATAAATTTAATACACATATTCACGTTAAAAAATTCATTAGAAACCTCACCTTGAAGAGATTCTATATGAAAGGTCTTCTGGAAAGAATCTCTGCTAATAAAGCAAAGTCATCAGAAGATAATTTTAGTCACACTAATCTAAAACCAAAATCTACCTTTAACCCTATTTCTGCGAAAGGGAATCACCTTGAGACATTTGAACAAATGGTACTAAAAGATCTGAAAAATAGCAAACCTTCAAAATTTCTTAAAACAAATATGACAAAAAAAGAGACCCTAATTCTAGAAAATTTAAAAAAGAATCAAAAAGTAACCATTAAGCCCGCCGACAAGGGCGGCGGGATTGTAGTAATGGACACAACCTACTATGAAACAGAGGCCCTAAGACTTTTAGGAGACAATAGAACATATAAAAAACTTGATATTAATCCCACGAATAAGTTTGCTGCATTACTCAAAAAATTGATAAGAGAAGGCAGAGATTTAGGAATACTAAATGAAAAAGAGGTAGAATACCTGGACCCCAATTATCCTAGGGTCCCGGTATTCTATTTCCTCCCAAAAATACATAAGAATCTTTCTCAACCCCCTGGGAGACCTATTATCTCGGGCATAGGGTCACTCTCCTCTAACCTCTCACAATATGTGGACACATTCCTGCAAAAATATGTAAGGGGTTTGGACTCATATCTGAGAGACTCCACTCAGGTTCTTAACATCTTAGAACAAGTCAATTGGGAAGATAATTTCATTCTAGTGACCGGAGACATTACGTCCCTATACACGGTAATTGATCACGAGAAAGGAGTCACAGCAATCAAACAATATCTGGATAGAGACGTGGAATTAAAATCAGAACAAAAAGAATTTCTGTTAAAAAGTATTTCATTTATCTTAAAAAACAATTACTTCATGTACAACAACAAATTTTATTTACAAATAGAAGGTACGGCTATGGGCACGAGGTTCGCACCAAGTTACGCCAACTTATTCGTTGGTAACTGGGAAGAGTCCTTCTTCCAGTTGGGTGACTATGGTGCGAACCTCGTGCTCTATAGACGTTACATAGATGACGTCTTATTAATATGGAAGGGGTCCGAATCTGAGCTATTGAAACTATTTTCTGATATAAATTTGAATGACAAAGGGCTTAATTTTACATTTAACCACAGTAAAGATAGGGTAGTTTTTCTAGATTTAGAAATAATGGTAATAAACAGCAATTTAGAGACTAAGACACATTTCAAAGAGGTAAACAGTAACAACTTTATCCATTCACAAAGCTGTCATCTCCAGCAATGGATAGATAACATTCCAGTGGGCCAAAGCCTAAGAGTAAGGAAGAACTGCTCCAGGATCTCAGACTTTGATAATCAAATAGAATCCCTGATTGATAAATTCAAAGATAGAGGCTATGACGATGAGGTCATAAATAAAGCTGTGGTAAGAGCAAGGAACACAGACAGAAAAAGCCTCCTTACATATAAACAAAAACCCACCAATAATGACTCTGAAATAATTAATGTCCCATTCATAACTGAATATAATGAAGATCATAGAATTATGCGAAAAATTCTTAATAAACACTGGCCCATATTAAAAGCTGACCCTATAGTTGGAGATTCACTCCCACAGAAACCAAGATTGATTTTTAGAAAAACTAGAAATTTCAAAACACTACTTGCACCTAGCACACGGACAAGAACAACAAAAAAACCGATCCTTACACAGAAAGATCTACAAGGAGGGACAATATCAGGTTTTTTTCCCTGCTATTCTTGCAAAGCTTGCAAGCATAGTGATAAGAGAAAAATAATACATATCCCAAAATCAAATAAAGAAATTACGATTAAGGACTGTATTAGATGTACCACAAAGGGAGTAATTTACATTTTGAGGTGCACATGCAATCTGATATATTTCGGGGAGACCAAACGAATGATCAGAGATAGGATCAGGGAGCATTTATTATGCATTGAGAAAGGAATGGTGGACACCAACTTATATAAGCATTTCAAGTCAATACACAAAGGGAATACCAAAGATTTGAGTTATTGGGGAATAATACAGGTGAAACAAAACTGGAGGGGAGGAAATATAGAGAAAGCTCTAAAAATCAAAGAAGCAGAACTGATTTATAAACATAACACCTTGTTCCCTGCCGGTCTGAACTCTGAGTTAGACATTTCTCCTTTTCTATTTGACTGAAAATTAGTCCACACAAATAAACATGACACCATATCATTTAGCAGGTTCTATTGATATTCTCTCCTACTATATATTTTTGATTACCCCCCTTTTTTAGTCGCTCTATTACTATTTTCCATGTTCTATATATAAAGATCTTTCTTTTAATGAAGAAACCCTTTTGAGGGAGGGGGATTACCAATTGCAAAACTCCCTAAGATTGTATGTATATATGTTTTTTTATATATGAGTTGCCTTAGCCTAGTGTTGCCAATACCATCTTAAAAATATGACTACCTTAAAACCAAAGACCGCCTTAGCTTCAATCTCCCAGGTGGAATCTGACCAATGGGAAGCAAGCTACACCTTTAAAAGAAGACACACCTGTTGCAGACTATTCATCTTGAAAAAGCCCTGCAGAGGGAGAAACGCGTTGATGTACTGCAACTAAACCTAAGCAACTACTTGCCATTTAAAAGTGTGCAATACTGCTAACACTGTTAGCCATTTCCTATTTTTCCACTAGACCTGTAATGGGTCATTCCTGGACATTACTCTATACTACATTTTTGGATTTGGGTTGTACTGCAACTAAACCAAAGCTACTATTTGTCATTTAAAAGTGTGCAATACTGCTAACACGGTTAGCCATTTCCAATTTGCCACTAGACCTGTAACGGGTCATCTCTGGACACTTCTTTATACTACATTCTTGGATTTGGTATCCTGCGTGCTATTTGGCACTAAGTGCAGGATTATTTTCTTCGATGATCGCTGCATTGTAGCAAAAAAAGCCAAGAAACAGTGCAACTTACTGACCTCGCATTTACACCAATCGGAAAGTGTATTCAGGACAGCGCCCTCAATAGTGACGTCATTACGGCCGTACAACTAGTCACAGAGAAGACTGAATGTGCACTCGTCTGGGTAAGCCCTTGTCTTGCTAACAAACCAACTCCCGATTGAAAAGTTAAGTGTGGATTTGGACTATCTTTGCTGTATTATGAACTTTATATTGCAAGTCTAGTCATATATCAAGTGATGGCAACTTAATTGTAGAAATTGTTTTTATTTACGGAGACGTCCGTTTTTACATTTTATATATCACCTAATGTGAATAAATTTTTGTCTCTTTAGACATTCATCTACTTTGTTTATTTTCTCTCTCTAATAAGTCTCACACATATATACCTTATCACCTTTAGCTTTTAGCGCTCCTATCGATTTTTCACTCTGAGGTTCAAGAATATGGCTCTTTATATCCAAATTAGGCAGTTCATAACAGGTATTTCATAACAGGTGTTTCATAATAATTTCCGCTTGCAGATGGAAAGTTCCTGTATGTATACTGTGTTAAAAAGGGGGTATGGTAAAAGTTCTGCTGTTATTGGTTGCAGTAAATGTGGTATACTTGACTTCAATACTTTACAATAATAGTGTCTAATTAGTCCGTGACTCACTCTTACCCAAGAATCCGAAATCCTTAACAATTTCTCTGCTTCCACGTAGCGGGACTAAGCTTACCCTTAGATCCGGCATCCGGTGTATAAGGTTAAGGTTGCCAGAATTTTATCTTTTCTCCAGGATGGACTGGAGAAGGGTCTATCTGCTGGTTCCCTGAAGGGACAGATATCGGCCTTGTCGGTGTTACTGCACAAGAGATTGGCTGAGCTTCTGGGTGTGCAGTCCTTTGTTAGGGCTCTGACTAGGATCAGACCTGTGTTTAGATCTGGGCCTCCGCCTTGGAGCCTCAAGCTTGTTCTTACAGTTGCAGCAGGCTCCGTTTGAGCCTAAGCATACTGTTGACAGAAAGTTGTTATCTTGCATGGTTCTTTTTTGTTGGCTATTGCCTCTGCACACAGAGTTTCTGAGATTTCTGCTTTACATTGTAACCCCATTATCTTGTTTTCCATGCTGATAAGGTGATTTTACTCACTAAACTAGGGTTTCTCCCTAAGGTGGTATTGGATCGTAACAATAATCAAGAAATTGTTGTTTCTTCCTTGTGTCCTAATCCTTCTTCAGCAAAGGAACGCTTGCTTCACAATCTAGATGTGGTTTGTGCCTGGAAATTGTATCTTCAGGCTACTAAGGAATTCAGATAATCTTTCTCTTTGTCATCTATACGGCGAAGCGTAATGGGCAGAAGGCTACTATGACTTCCCTATCTTTCTGGTTAAGGAGTGTCATTCGATTAGCTTATGAGACAGCGGGGAGACAGCCTCCTGAGAGGATAACGGCTCATTCCACTAGAGCAGTGGCTTCCTCCTGGGCTTTTAAGAATGAAACCTCTATGGATCAGATTTGTAAGGTGGCTACCTGGTCTTCCTTACACACTTTCTCTAAATTTTGTTTGATGTGTTTACTTCGGCTGAAGCAGCTTTCGGAAGAAAAGGTTTGCAGGCTGTGGTGCTCTCAGAATAGGGTCCGTCTCTTTTTTGTTCCCTTTCCGCTATTCCTTCAGTGTCCTCTGGAGCTTGGGTATAGTTTTCCCAACAATAAGGAATGAAGTTGTGGACTCTCACTACCTTATTGGAAGGAAAAATAATTTATGCTTACCAGATAAATGCCTTTCCTTCCTGGCAGGGAGAGTCCACGACCCCGCCCGTAATTTATTTTTGTGGGGCGGCACCCATTTTATTCCTTCTGGCACCTTTATACCCTGATGTTTCACCTACTTTTCCTTGTTCTCTCTGCAGAATGACTGGGGGATAGGGAAAGTGGGAGGAATATTTAAGCCTTTTGGTTGGGGTGTGTTTGCCTCCTCCTGGTGGCCAGGTGATGTATTTCTCAACAGTAAGGAATTAAGTTGTGGGCTCTCCCTGCCAGGAAGAAAAGGAATTTATCTTGTAAGCATAAATTCTGTTTTTATATAACCTGTCACACTAGGGACCATTTCTGGCGGGCACTGGGCATTATTAAAATAATGAAACTGCAGCAACTGTGCATATCTCCCTCTCTTCATAATCCCTGGGGGGAAAAGAGTAGCCAGGATGGGGTTCTATTTCCAGTAGGAACGTATGCTGGGTTTCTTCACGATCCACATTAACAAAGTCAGGGCCCAAAACTTTGTAATCTGAGATATGTCAGTTGGGTGCCAGGTATTTTTTCTGGCATACTGAGGACTGTGGATTCTCTGACAGATACTGTCTGGCAAAGGAATTTGTTTGAGCAACTATATATTCAAATATGGTGTCTGTCAGAAACAGGGAGAGATAATGTATTGGCTCAGATACTGCAGCATTAGTTGTGATGCCAGGAGTCTCTGTAAATGGGGTATTTCAGGGCAGTTCAATTTGGGGGTACACAATTTTGTTCATTTGTTGGACCCCTCCTTTTAGTTGGTGGAAGGCAGGAAGCACCATCACTAGATGTATCACTCAGGGGCTTTATATCTGATGCCATAAGAGTTGCGCTATCAGATAAAACATAGTGGGTTTCACTCCCTGAATCTTGGGAAAGAATGGAGTCTCTTCTGCTGAATAGCGCACTGCCATAGGGGATGTTGTTTTTTATTCATAACACAATTCCCAATTCACCAACCCCCAATTCCCACTTCATCACCCCCCAAATCCGACTTCACCCCTCAATTACTACCCATCTATTCCCACCTCCCTATTCCCCCAGATTTTTTTAAATAAACTATTAAAATGAAAAGCACTGGAAAGGGCAGTGATCAGGAACAGCAGAAAAGGGTTAAACTGAAAAACTAAAGGGGTTAACAGCAACTACTGAACACCCCAAAAAATGGTATTGATCAGCACTGATCAAAACACTAACAGGCTGATCACAGTAGAAACACACACACTGTGGAACACGCTGATCTGCCTTCCTCTTTCCTCAGACTGCAGTGAGGGAAGTGAGGAAGCAGATACAGTTGTAACAGCCAATGATCCCACACTTCCAATGTCGAACTGGCAGCATTACTACCGCATGGAGCTCTATAAGTGACCATACAACTGAGCATGGTGAGACACAAGATCGGCTTGGTACACAAACCACACCTGCAACAAACGGCACAAAAGTGTCAGCGCATTCTAATGTGTCGAGTGTGTTTAGACCCGATGATCGTCAGGCTCATCACAAAACGATACAAGTAGATCCCAATTCACTAGTAAAGCAAAAAGATGCCAAATCAGTCAACACAGAAACTAACGCTACATCAGATCATCCGGATACAAACCGGAGAAAAGTGAGTAAGGGAAGATGGCACTCTTCATCCACACAAAGAAATGCTATCCTAGCCAAGCTAACAGCAACAACGCTATTACCAGACAACTGAACATAACACTTCAGGGACCCTGGAGCTTGGAGGAAAACTTGACATACCACCTAATTGCAAGCCCTGCTCTCCAGCTTCTCTTTCTATGAATAGCACTCTCATCGCCATAAGGTATGGAGTGGGATAAGCTAAGCGAACAAACTAACCAAGAAATATCTAAAGACCCATTAAGGTTTTTTTTTGGGCTTCTATACCTTTCAAAGCAAACAAAATGTTACTTGTATTAGTTTGGAGCGCAAATTACAGTTGTTTATATTGGTTCATATGTCTTACCCTGCAACACTTAGATCTTGCCAAAGTGTTTTGTGTGCCTTCAGCACTCTATATCTTCAGGGGATTTAAATGTTTTCTAACAGTCCATTTTTTCCATTTTACCATATTTTCTTAACTTAATTTCCACTGATTCTGTGTTTCTATGATTCCAAAGATGATGCTGAACACTGAAAATATCAAACAATAATTAAAAACTATATAGGTCCTTCCTATAGATTTCTCTTTAAAAATGTTGCCCGATTAGATATTCATAGGGGCCTATTTATCAAGCTCCGTATGGAGCTTGATGCCCTGTGTTTCTAAAGACTGCTGCTCCATAACCTGTTCGCCTGCTCTGAGGCAGCGGACAAAAATCAACCCAATCGAATACGATCATGTTGATTGACACCCCCCCCCCCCCGTGAATCTGCAGGGGGCGGTATTGCACCAGCAGTTCACAAGAACTGCTGGTGCAATGATAAATGCCAACAGCGTATGCTGTACGCATTTATTGATGTCCGCTCGTACTATAATAAATTGAACCCTTAGGGGGGTAGTTATCAAGCCGTCAACCTCAAATACGCTGGAATTCTGCAGCGTATTTGTGGCAAGGCTGATTCGCTAGAGACCGGCAAAAGTAGAATTTTGTGACGTAAGCTTCGATCCGCCGGACTCAGTCCGACACAGATCGATTCTTACATCACTCCAGATGTTCCGCACACAAGTGTGGCACAATCTGACTACTTTTGCTAATTATCAAAAAACTAGCAGGTACGCTCAGCACTTTTCCGGCCCAGCGTACCTGGTTTGCAATCCGCTGCCCTGGAGGTGGCGGATCCCATAGGAATCAATGGGAGTCTGACCATAGCGAAAGTACAAGTTCGCTGCTGCCAGACATCCCATTGATTCCTATGGGAGATGTCTACACCTAACACCCTAACATGTACCCCAAGTCTAAACACCCCTAAGCTGTCCCCCCTACACCGCCGCAACTAAATAAATGTATTAACCCCTAAACCGCCGCTCCCTGACCCCGCCGCAACTATAATAAATGTATTAACCCCTAAACCGCCGCTCCCGGACACCGCCGCAACCTACGTTATACCTAGTAACCCCTATCCTGCCCCCCCTATACCGCCGCCCTCTATAATAAAGTTATTAACCCCTATCCTGCCGATCCCGCACCTCGCCGCAACTAAATAAATAGTTTAACCCCTAAACCGCCGCTCCCGGACCCCGCTGCAACCTATATTAAAGTTATTAACCCCTAATCTGTCCCCCCCACACCGTCGCCACCTATAATACATTTATTAACCCCTATCCTGCCCCCCTACACCACCGCCACTGTAATAAATGTATTAACCCCTAAACCTAAGTCTAACACTAACCCTAACACCCCCCTAACTTAAATATTAATTAAATAAATATAAATAATATTTCTATTATTAACTAAATTAATCCTATTTAAAACTAAATACTTACCTTTAAAATAAACCCTAATATAGCTACAATATAAATAATAATTATATTGTAGCTATCTTAGGATTTATTTTTATTTTATAGGTAACTTTCAATTTATTTTAACTAGGTACAATAGCTATTAAATAGTTATTAACTATTTAATAGCTACCTAGCTAAAATAAAGAGAAATTTACCTGTAAAATAAAAACTAACCTAAGTTACAATTACACCTAACACTACACTATACTTAAATAAATTATTCCTATTTAAAACTAAATACTTACCTGTAAAATAAACCCTAAGATAGCTACAATGTAATTAATAATTATATTGTAGCTATTTTAGGATTTATATTTATTTTACAGGTAACTTTGTATTTATTTTAGCTAGATAGAATAGTTATTAAATAGTTATTAACTATTTAATAACTACCTAGCTAAAAGAAATAAATCCTAACCTAAGTTACAATTAAACCTAACACTACACTATCATTACATTAATTAAATAAATTAACTACAAATAACTACAATTACATAAACTAACTAAAGTACAAAAAATAAAAAAAGCTAAGTTACAAAAAATAAAAAAAATAAGTTACAAACATTTAAAAAATATTACAACAATTTTAAGCTCAGATCAGCCAATCAGATTGAGCTCGCATTCTATTGGCTGATCGGAACAGCCAATAGAATGCGAGCTCAATCTGATTGGCTGATTGGATCAGCCAAACGGATTGAACTTCAATCTGATTGGCTGATTCAATCAGCCAATCAGATTTTTCCTACCTTAATTCCGATTGGCTGATAGAATCCTATCAGCCAATCGGAATTGAAGGGACACCATCTTGGATGACGTCCCTTAAAGGAGCCTTCATTCGTCGGTAGTCCGTCGGGAAAGAAGGATGTTCCGCGTCGGCGGGATGAAGATCGATCCTGAAGAAAGAATATTGAAGACCCTGCTTGGAAGATGACATCGCCCAGATAGAAGACTTCTTCAGCGCCGCTTGGAAGATGACATCGCCCGGATGGAAGACTTCTTCAGCGCCGCCTGGAGGATCACTTCATCGGATGGAAGATTTCTTCAGCGCCCCTTGGAGGATAACTTCTGCCGCTCCGGATCTCCTCTTCAGTTCCATCGGTGGCTCGGCTGAGTGAAGACAACTCAAGGTAGGATGATCTTCAGGGGATTAGTGTTAGGTTATTTTAAGGGGGGTTTGGGTTAGATTAGGGGTATGTGGGTGGTGGGTTTTAATGTTGGGGGGGTTGTATTTTTCTTTTACAGGCAAAAGAGCAGTTTTCTTTGGGGCATGCCCCACAAAAGGCCCTTTTAAGGGCTGGTAAGGTAAAAGAGCTTTGAACTTTTTTAATGTAGAATAGGGTAGGGAATTTTTTTATTTTGGGGGGCTTTGTTATTTTATTAGGGGGCTTAGATTAGGTGTTATTAGCTTAAAATATTGTAATATTTTTTAAATGTTTGTAACTTATTTTTTTTATTTTTTGTAACTTAGCTTTTTTATTTTTTGTACTTTAGTTAGTTTATGTAATTTTATTTAATTGTAGTTATTTGTAGTTAATTTATTTAATTAATGTAATGATAGTGTAGTGTTAGGTTTAATTGTAACAGGTTAGGATTTATTTTACAGGTAATTTTGTATTTCTTTTAGCTAGGTAGTTATTAAATAGTTAATAACTATTTAATAACTATTCTAACTAGCTAAAATAAATACAAAGTTACCTGTAAAATAAATATAAATCCTAAAATAGCTACAATATAATTATTAATTACATTGTAGCTATCTTAGGGTTTATTTTACAGGTAAGTATTTAGTTTTAAATAGGAATAATTTATTTAAGTATAGTGTAGTGTTAGGTGTAATTGTGACTTAGGTTAGTTTTTATTTTACAGGTAAATTTCTCTTTATTTTAGCTAGGTAGCTATTAAATAGTTAATAACTATTTAATAGCTATTGTACCTAGTTAAAATAAATTGAAAGTTACCTATAAAATAAAAATAAATCCTAAGATAGCTACAATATAATTAATATTTATATTGTAGCTATATTAGGGTTTATTTTAAAGGTAAGTATTTAGTTTTAAATAGGATTAATTTAGTTAATAAGAGTTATAATATTTAGATGTATTTAATTAATATTTAAGTTAGGGGGTGCTAGGGTTAGTGTTAGACTTAGGTTTAGGGGTTAATAAATTTATTACAGTGGCAGCGGTGTAGTGGGGGGCAGGATAGGGGTTAATAAATTTATTATAGGTGGCGACGGTGTAGGGGGGAAGATTAGGGGTTAATAAATTTAATAAAGGTTGAGGCAGGGTCCGGGAGCGGCAGTTTAGGGGTTAAACTATTTAGTTGCGGCGAGGTGCGGGATCAGCAGGATAGGGGTTAATAACTTTATTATAGAGGGCGGCGTTATAGGGGGGGCAGGATAGGGGTTACTAGGTATAATATAGGTTGCGGCGGTGTCCGGGAGCAGCGGTTTAGGGGTTAATACATTTATAAGAGTTGCGGCGGGGTCTAGGAGCGGCGGTTTAGGGGTTAGTAACTTTATTGAGTTGCGGGGGGCGCCGGTATAGGGGGTAGAACAGTGTAGTTAGTGTGGGTGCTTAGTGACAGGCTAGCAATAAAGCTGTGAAAAAGCCGAAGAGCAGCGAGATTGGATGAGTGATAACTCTCACAGTCCGCTGCTCATCGCCCCGTACTTGGTGCGTGGCTTTTTGACAGATTTATTGATAACTTAGGCAAATTTTTTCAGGTCTGCGGCGGCGATGGTAGGCGAGCTTAGGCGGGCGTATTGGGCTGGCGAAGGCAGGAAAGTTGACACATTGATAACTATCCCCCTTAGTCTGAAATAGTCACTAAGCTTCTCTTTTTGGTATCTTATAGCGTTAGATCCTCTACTAATTTTAACTGGTACTCCGAATAATGGTTATTCTAGTAAATTAGCTAGTTAATAGCTTTCGCTATGCTTCTTGTCACTCTTATTCCCATTTTTATTGCATGCATGAAGGTGTTCTTCTGCCTGCGGCCGGGGCAGTTGAATATACCACATGTAAAAAAATGTCATTATAGTATTTTCTCCTACTGGAAGGGAACTTTATACTATTTTTCTGAAATATGAACATAATAAAGCAATATTATTTATACACTACCATATAAGAGTCGTGATGTTATGAGTAAAACATAATCTTCTGCTGTAATAGCTTAATCCCCTTACAAACCATTGCTGTGTGTAATTACACCATAGATAATGCATAACTCTCGACCTTTGTGATACGGTGGTAATCCGCAGCAGAGTGAGCAGCACAAGCAGTCACAAAGAACGGTACATCTGTGGTAAGACTCGCTGTACATGATATATGAATGTTGGATGTATAAAGTTACATTTATGGTAGATCTGTGGTAAGATCCAATACACTGTATCGAGTGTGGATAACTCTGTTTCCTCAGCGTAAACTTTGTGGGACAATAAGGAACAGACTTTGACGTCTGTAACCAATGAGAAAAGACGTGGCAGTTGAGGCTACTCCTCCATTCGATCTGTTATACTGAGGTCACGCCCAGTGAGAGTGTCAGAGGTTTGAAGGCTACGTGAACACTGACATACGCATTAAGATAAGTGCAACATTTTCCACTCAAACAATATACTTACGATTCAATGTACAGCCAAATCTGCAGTTACTAATTCCCAATAATGAGAGCAAGTATACCAACTACTGTACTATATTTCTGACCTTATGTGTAGTCTGATCTGCGGTCAATTTTGGAAACGAGACTGTCTCTATCAAATATGCTGTGGGAAATTGTGTGCAGTTTTTACTGAGGTCCAATTCCCTGTCTGTTCGTTCATATGCAGGAGTCCAGCTGGCTCTATAACTAGTTAATTCAATTTATGCTTGCATTTTATATGGCTATTTGGTATCTGACCACATGCAGGATAGTTACTAGTTATAAATACCGTGTATGTACTGTTTTAAGGTTCCCCTGTATAGATATATGTATATATATGTTTGTTTGTGATACGCTTGCTCTATGCAGTGCTACAAGGCGTAAATGGGCGAATGCCATTTGGATGTATTTAATAGTTTATTAAAACTGATTTTTTTACAAGAAACCCATTTAAAAAACCTAGAATTATCGAAGTTACGTTTTAAGTGGGTAGGAGAGGTACTGGCGACTCCATGTAAAAACAGGAAGGCAGGGGTCGCTATTCTTTTAAATAAGAATCTATCATATCAAATTTTATATTGTGAGTTAGACCCAGAGGCAAGATTTATGATAGTACAAATAAAAATCAATGGAGTTAGATTTGTTCTATGTAATATATATGCACCAAATATATTCTCCAAAGTATTTTGGGAAATGTTAAAGAATAAATTATTCCCATTTGTAACGGAAAGAATGATAATAGGGGGTGATTTTAATCTCTCGCTTTGCCCGGTGATTGACAGATTTAAAAAAAAAAAATTGGCCTCATATAATAAACAAGCCTAATTTATGGAAAATTTTTGTTATCAATTAAAATTAACTGATATCTGGCGACTTCATAACCCTGACCAACGTATATATACATGTGAATCTAAAACATTTAGGACATTCTCCAGAATCGACTTTATTTTAGTAACAGAATCTCTATCACTACAAAAAATGGAAGCAGAAATTGGTGAGATAGTTATTTCGGATCATGCAATTGTCTCTTTGTCGTTCCTTTTTCCTTTTAACCCAGCAAGAGGTAATTTAAATTTTATCTTCCCTCGGTATATGTATAAGAATATGAAATTTAGCCTATGGCTAAAACAAAAATGGAAAGACTATTGTACGTATAATATCTCATATTTCAACAAAATTGAAATCTTTTGGGAAGCCTCTAAAACATTCTTAAGGGGCGAAATTAAGGCATATATGTGTAAAAAGAAAGATAGAATGAGAGAAGTCCAATTGGCCAACTTCGTTAGAAATAGTTATAAAAAATATATTACTGACCCTACGCTTGTCCACTGGGAATGTTACTCTAGAGTCAGAGCAGAAAGGGATATATTTTTTAAACAGAAATCCTTAGAAGAGGAGACTAAACTTAATATACGTTACAAGGGCTATTATGGATGTTCTGCAAAACACCTAGCAAATTTAATTAAAAGCAGGAAGAAAAAGAATTATATTCTATCAATTAAAGACCAAGATAATAGATATACCGAAGTAGCTGATATTAATAATATTTTTTTCTTATACTATAAAAATCTATATGCTCAGTCTAGTAACAATAAACAAAATCAAGAGAAATTTTGGTCTCAAATAAAAATTCCTCAAGTAGCAGATGATGCTCTCGAAAGTCTGAACTCCCCCATTTCGTTGAAGGAGATAGGGGATGCAATTGATAGAACTAAAGTAAATAAAGCTGCTGGGCCAGATGCATTCCCCGCAGAATTCTATAAGATCCTAGCGGATGAGATTAAGCCTACTTTGGAAAAACTTTTTAATACCTATTTTATGGGCGGCAGCCCACTTTCAGACTATTTTGCATCCGCTAATATCTCTCTTATACCAAAAAAAGATAAAGACCCTGAAGATATGGCCTCTTATAGACCGATCTTGGTACTAAATATAGATTATAAGATTTTAACTTCTATCTTAGCTACTAGACTAATGAAATGTCTTGATAAAATTATACATCAAGATCAAACGGGATTCTTGGTTGCTAGAAACTCATCGAAAAATATTCAAAAAATTATCACCCTTATAGACTATATTTGGAATTTAAACAAAGATGTTAGCAAACAATTTAGACATGATATTGCGCTCTTAACATTGTATGCTGTTAAAGCATTCGACTCCATAGAATGGGACTATTTATTTCAGGCGTTGGAGAGATTTGGTTTTAAAAACCAATTCCTCCAATTTGTGCGTAATTTATATCATTCTCCTATCTCTTATCTTTTGATTAATGATACTCTTACTTCTGGTATAAGATTGCAAAAAGACACCAGACAAGGATGTCCCCTCTCGCCCCTACTTTTTAATTTGGCGCTTGAACCTCTTGCGATCTGGTTGAGGCAAGTGATGGAAGGGATTCATTTTGGTAAAATCTCTCTGAAAACCCTATTATATGCCGATGATTTGTTAATTTTTCTGTATAATACATCCAACTCTATTCCTATAATTTTGGACTCTTTAAGTTTTTTTGGCTCTTTCTCCGGTTATAAGGTGAATTTTCAGAAAAGTGAAGTGATATGGATTTCCAAACATAATATCAGGAGAACTAATATTCCGTTTAAAGAAGTGGAGATACTAAGATATCTAGGGATTTTCTTGCATAGAAACCCAGATAAATGGTATGGTCTTAATTTTAAGCCTCTGTTACAGAAAATTGAATCTGATTTGAAGTTGTGGGCTGCTCTACCTCTATCACTATCAGCCAAGGTTAATCTTATTAAGACAATCATTTTTCCCCGTTTGCTTTTCCCGTTACAGAATCTACCTTTATTTTTTACCAAAACGGATTTACGGAAATTAAATACAAAATTCTCTCAGTTTATCTGGCAAGATAAGAAAAAGCCACGAATTGCTTTGGAAAAACTGATGTATTCTCGTGAAGCAGCTGGCTTAGCTTTACCTAACATTAAGTTCTATAACAGTGCTGCCCTAGGGAAAATTGCAATAGGTTGGTTGGCAGAAACAAATTGGTTCTCATCTAAAGAAATTGAAAGTTTTATTTCACACCCATTTTCTCTCAAAGCATTACTACATATATCTATAAAAGAACTACCTAATAATATTAAGAGCTTAATTTCTATTAAAAATATAATTGCTGCTTGGCAAATTCTTTGTTCAGTAACTGGTATAGAGTACTCCTTTTCTGAATATCTACCGATATTGGGTAATCCTGAATTTTCGCCGGGGATTAATCAAAAAACATTTAGAAGTTGGTCCAATAAGGGGCTTAAAGCAGTCCACCAATTGTTTACAGCCGATGGACAAATAGAAGAATTTGATCATTTGAGAAGCCAATTTAATCTACCAAGTAATAACTTTTTTTCCTATTTTCAAATCCTTCATTTTATAAAATCTAAGAAATGGAACGGCATTGAGGCAGCTGTATGGTCTGAGTTAAGAGCTTGTATTACTATTTCTAGAATCAAATCCCCTTCCATTTCACTATTATACAGTATTATGCTGTCTAAACAAAGCGACTCCTGGTTGGAAAATCTTAGCTCAAAATGGAGGGTAGCAATCCCGAGAATTGACCAAGATAAAATAAGAACTAGTTTTAATTTAATTAATAAACTTCAAATGCCAATAAGTTGGAAAGAGAGTCATATGAAGATAATCCATAACGCCTATTACACACCGCAGAGATTGGCCAAAATATACCCTAAGCAAAGCTTCCCCTGTCCACGATGTTGCCACATAAATGCTGACAGCTTACATATATATGTTTGTATATTGTCCTAGAGTATATCAGTTTTGGAAAAAGGTAGCGTTTTGGTTTAATACTTTGTTTGGAACTAATATTTGTTTTGATTCTGACACTATTTTATTTTTTGATCAGTCTACCGGGGTGTCTTCTACATATAGAAAAAGTGTAAATGTAATCATTCTCCTTGTTAGATATCTTATACTAAAGAACTGGAAAGCCAAAAAAATGCCGGGCTTCTCAGTATTCGTGAAAGAAATTCAAATGCATATAATTTTTGAATCTTTCCACTTGAGAGAAGCTAGGGAAAGAGAAGTTAAGAAGTTTTTAGTAAGATGGTTACCGATTATTAAGTCATATCCAGAAGGAGCTCAGAAAGGGATCTTATATCCATTTTTTAGTTCAGATAGTTTTTCGGATCTGGTCCTTCTGGGTGATTTCCCGGCGGAATGGATTAGGAGCTATAGAGATTCATAACACTAAAGCCCGGAACTGACTCAACTAGGAGGTGGAGGAGAGAGGTGGGGGAATATGTGTTTTTTTTTTTTTTGTTTTGTTTTTTCTTCTCTTTTTCTCCTTTTTTTTTGTCCTTACCCTTTTCTGCAGAAAAAAAAAATATGGCAGAAGTGTAAAAGCAGATTTTGCAATATTTATGTTTGATGTATTAAATCTAAAGAAAGTGAAAAAGAGTTATTTCTATGGTAGATGATACGGTCTATGTAGACCTTTTCAGAGGATTTTGTGTTTTTTAAAGATATCTACTGAAAAGGTGGCCCTGTGAGGTCTGTTTTTCTCTTTTTTTTCTGTTGTTTTATATGTGTTACACTGATGGCATGTATAAATAAATATTTTTTATTTTTTTTTAAAAACTGATTTTTTTTCACTTATCTCGTGTGCTGTTTTTTCCCCTTCTATATTTAGGGTATTATTATATGCCCTCATTTCTTTCATGTAATTAGCAAGAGTCCATGAGCTAGTGACGTATGGGATATACATTCCTACCAGGAGGGGCAAAGTTTCCCAAACCTCAAAATGCCTATAAATACACCCCTCACCACACCCACAATTCAGTTTTATAAACTTTGCCTCCCATGGAGGTGGTGAAGTAAGTTTGTGCTAGATTCTTCGTTGATATGCGCTTCGCAGCAGGCTGGAGCCCGGTTTTCCTCTCAGTGTGCAGTGAATGTCAGAGGGATGTGAAGAGAGTATTGCCTATTTGAATTCAATGATCTCCTTCCACGGGGTCTATTTCATAGGTTCTCTGTTATCGGTCATAGAGATTCATCTCTTACCTCCCTTTTCATATCGACGATATACTCTTATATATACCATTACCTCTACTGATTCTCGTTTCAGTACTGGTTTGGCTTTCTACTACATGTAGATGAGTGTCCTGGGGTAAGTAAGTCTTATTTTTGTGACACTCTAAGCTATGGTTGGGCACTTTTATATAAAGTTCTAAATATATGTGTTTAAACATTTATTTGCCTTGATTCAGGATGTTCAACATTCCTTATTTCAGACAGTCAGTTTCATTATTGGGATAATGCATATGAATAATCATTTTTTCTTACCTTTCAATTTGACTTTTTTCCTGTGGGCTGTTAGGCTCGCGGGGGCTGAAAATGCTTCTTTTTATTGCGTCATTTTTGGCGTGGACTTTTTTGGCGCAAAAATTTTCTTTGTCATTTCCGGTGTCATACTTGTCGCCGGAAGTTGCGTCATTTTTTTGACGTTTTTGCGGCAAAAATGTCGGCGTCACCGGATGTGGCGTCATTTTTGGAGCTTTAAGCATTTAGGCACCAAATAATGTGGGCGTCTTTTTTGGCGCTAAAAAATATGGGCGTCATTGTCTCCACATTATTTAAGTCTCATTGATTATTTGCTTCTGGTTGCTAGAAGCTTGTTCATTGTCATTTTTTCCCATTCCTGAAACTGTCATTTAAGGAATTTGATCAATTTTGCTTTATATGTTGTTTTTTCTATTACATATTGCAAGATGTCTCAGATTGACCCTGAATCAGAAGATACTTCTGGAAAATTGCTGCCTGATGCTGGATCTACCAAAGTTAAATGTATTTGTTTTAAACTTGTGGTAACTGTTCCTCCGGCTGTTGTTTGTAATGAATGTCATGACAAACTTGTTAATGCAGATAATATTTCCTTTAGTAATGTTCCATTACCTGTTGCTGTTCCATCAACATCTAATATTCAGGGTGTTCCTGTTAACATAAGAGATTTTGTTTCTAAATCTATTAAGAAGGCTATGTCTGTTATTCCTCCTTCAAGTAAACGTAAAAGGTCTTTTAAAACTTCTCATTTTTCAGATGAATTTTTAAATGAACATCATCATTCTGATTCTGTTTCTGATAATGGTTTTTCTGGTTCAGAGGTTTCTGTTTCAGAGGTTGATACTGATAAATCTTCATATTTATTTAAAATGGAATTTATTCGCTCTTTACTTAAAGAAGTCTTAATTGCATTAGAAATAGAGGAATCTGGTCCTCTTGATACTAAATCTAAACGTTTGAATACGGTTTTTAAACCTCCTGTAGTTATTCCGGAGGTTTTTCCCGTCCCTGATGCTATTTCTGAAGTAATTTCCAGGGAATGGAATAATTTGGGTAATTCATTTACTCCTTCTAAACGGTTTAAGCAATTATATCCTGTGCCATCTGACAGATTAGAGTTTTGGGACAAAATCCCTAAGGTTGATGGGGCTATCTCTACTCTTGCTAAACATACTACTATTCCTACGGCAGATAGTACTTCCTTTAAGGATCCTTTAGATAGGAAAATTGAATCCTTTCTAAGAAAAGCTTACTTATGTTCAGGTAATCTTCTTAGACCTGCTATATCTTTGGCGGATGTTGCTGCAGCTTCAACTTTCTGGTTGGAAGCTTTAGCACAACAAGTAACAGATCATAATACTCATAGCATTGTTAATCTTCTTCAACATGCTAATAACTTTATTTGTGATGCCATCTTTGATATCATTAGGGTTGATGTCAGGTATATGTCTTTAGCTATTTTAGCTAGAAGAGCTTTATGGCTTAAAACTTGGAATGCTGATATGTCTTCTAAGTCAACTTTGCTTTCCCTTTCTTTCCAAGGTAATAAATTGTTTGGTTCACAGTTGGATTCTATTATTTCAACTGTTACTGGGGGGAAAGGAACTTTTTTACCACAGGATAAAAGATCTAAGGGTAAATTTAGGTCTGCTAATCGTTTTCGTTGCTTTCGTCACAATAAGGAACAAAAACCTGATCCTTCCCCTACAGGAGCGGTATCAGTTTGGAAACCATCTCCAGTCTGGAATAAATCCAAGCCTTTTAGAAAGCCAAAGCCAGCTCCCAAGTCCACATGAAGGTGCGTCCCTCATTCCAGCCCAGCTGGTAAGGGGCAGATTACGATTTTTCAAAGAAATTTGGATCAATTCGATTCCCAATCTTTGGATTCAAAATATTGTTTCACAAGGGTACAGAATAGGTTTCAAGATAAGGCCTCCTGCAAAAAGATTTTTTCTTTCCCGTGTCCCAATAAATCCAGTGAAGGCTCAAGCATTTCTGAAATGTGTTTCAGATCTAGAGTTGGCTGGAGTAATTGTGCCAGTTACAGTTTTGGAACAGGGGCTGGGGTTTTACTCAAATCTCTTCATTGTACCAAAGAAGGAGAATTCCTTCAGACCAGTTCTGGATTTAAAAATATTGAATCGTTATGTAAGGATTCCAACATTCAAAATGGTAACTATAAGTACTATTCTGCCTTTTGTTCAGCAAGGGCATTATATGTCCACAATAGATTTACAGGATGCATATCTGCATATTCCGATTCATCCAGATCACTATCAGTTTCTGAGATTCTCTTTTCTAGACAAGCATTACCAGTTTGTGGCTCTGCCGTTTGGCCTAGCAACAGCTCCAAGGATTTTTACAAAGGTTCTCGGTGCCCTTCTATCTGTAATCAGAGAACAGGGTATTGTGGTATTTCCTTATTTGGACAATATCTTGGTACTTGCTCAGTCTTCACATTTAGCAGAATCTCATACGAATCGACTTGTATAGTTTCTTCGAGAACATGGTTGGAGGATCAATTTACCAAAGAGTTCGTTGATTCCTCAGACAAGGGTAACCTTTTTGGGTTTCCAGATAGATTCAGTGTCCATGACTCTATCGCTAACGGACAAGAGACGTCTGAAATTGGTTTCAGCTTGTCGAAACCTTCAGTCTCAATCATTCCCTTCGGTAGCCTTATGCATGGAAATTCTAGGTCTTATGACTGCTGCATCGGACGCGATCCCCTTTGCTCGTTTTCACATGCGACCTCTTCAGCTCTGTATGCTGAACCAGTGGTGCAGGGATTATACAAAGATATCACAATTAATATCTTTAAAACCGATTGTACGACACTCTCTGACGTGGTGGACAGACCACCTTCGTTTAGTTCATTGGGCTTCTTTTGTTCTTCCGACCTGGACTGTGATTTCAACAGATGCAAGTCTGACAGGTTGGGGAGCTGTATGGGGGTCTCTGACAGCACAAGGGGTTTGGGAATCTCAGGAGGCGAGATTACCAATCAACATTTTGGAACTCCATGCGATTTTCAGAGCTCTTCAGTCGTGGCCTCTTCTAAAGAGAGAGTCGTTCATTTGTTTTCAGACGGACAATGTCACAACCGTGGCATATGTCAATCATCAAGGAGGGACTCACAGTCCTCTGGCTATGAAAGAAGTATCTTGAATACTTGTATGGGCGGAATCCAGCTCCTGTCTAATTTCTGCGGTTCATATCCCAGGTATAGACAATTGGGAAGCGGATTATCTCAGTCACCAAACATTACATCCGGGCGAATGGTCTCTTCACCCAGAGGTATTTTGTCAGATTGTTCAAATGTGGGGACTTCCAGAAATAGATCTGATGGCTTCCCATCTAAACAAGAAGCTTCCCAGGTATCTGTCCAGATCCAGGGATCCTCAGGCAGAAGCAGTGGATGCATTGTCACTTCCTTGGAAGTATCATCCTGCCAATATCTTTCCGCCTCTAGTTCTTCTTCCAAGAGTGATTTCCAAGATTCTAAAGGAGCATTCGTTTGTTCTGCTGGTGGCTCCAGCATGGCCTCACAGGTTTTGGTATGCGGATCTTGTCCGGATGGCTACTTGCCAACCGTGGACTCTACCGTTAAGACCAGACCTTCTATCGCAAGGTCCTTTTTTCCATCAGGATCTCAAATCCTTAAATTTGAAGGTATGGAGATTGAACGCTTGATTCTCAGTCATAGAGGTTTCTCTGACTCCGTAATTAATACTATGTTACAGACTCGTAAATCTGTATCTAGGAAGATATATTATCGAGTCTGGAAGGATTACATTTCTTGGTGTTCTTCTCATCATTTTTCCTGGCATTCTTTTAGAATTCCTAGAATTTTACAGTTTCTTCAGGATGGTTTGGATAAAGGTTTGTCTGCAAGTTCCTTGAAAGGACAAATCTCTGCTCTTTCTGTTCTTTTTCACAGAAAGATTGCTAATCTTCCTGATATTCATTGTTTTGTACAGGCTTTGGTTCGTATAAAACCCGTCATTAAGTCAATTTCTCCTCCTTGGAGTTTGAATTTGGTTCTGGGGGCTCTTCAAGCTCCTCCGTTTTAACCTATGCATTCGCTGGATATTAAATTACTTTCTTGGAAAGTTTTGTTTCTTTTGGCCATCTCTTGCGAACTTCATTTAAATTTTTACCTAAGGTTGTGAATTCTAACAACATTAGTAGAGAAATTGTGGTTCCTTCATTGTGTCCTAATCCTAAGAACTCTAAGGAAAGATTGTTGCATTCTTTGGATGTAGTTAGAGCTTTGAAATATTATGTTGAAGCTACTAAAGATTTCCGAAAGACTTCTAGTCTATTTGTTATCTTTTCTGGTTCTAGGAAAGGTCAGAAGGCTTCTGCCATTTCTTTGGCATCTTGGTTAAAGTCTTTGATTCATCATGCTTATGTTGAGTCGGGTAGAACTCCACCTCAAAGGATTACAGCTCATTCGACTAGGTCAGTCTCTACTTCCTGGGCATTTAGGAATGAAGCTTCGGTTGATCAGATTTGCAAAGCAGCAACTTGGTCTTCTTTGCATACTTTTACTAAATTCTACCATTTTGATGTGTTTTCTTCTTCTGAAGCAGTCTTTGGTAGAAAAGTACTTCAGGCAGCTGTTTCAGTTTGATTCTTCTGCTGATAATTTCAGTTTTTTTCATTATAAGATTTAAACTTTGTTTTGGGGTGTGGATTATTTTTCAGCAGAATTGGCTGTGTTTATTTTATCCCTCCCTCTCTAGTGACTCTTGCATGGAAGATCCACATCTTGGGTATTCATTATCCCATACGTCACTAGCTCATGGACTCTTGCTAATTACATGAAAGAAAACATAATTTATGTAACAACTTACCTGATAAATTCATTTCTTTCATATTAGCAAGAGTCCATGAGGCCCACCCTTTTTGAGGTGGTTATGATTTTTTTGTATAAAGCACAATTATTCCAATTCCTTATTTTTTATGCTTTCGTACTTTTTTCTTATCACCCCACTTCTTGGCTATTCGTTAAACTGATTTGTGGGTGTGGTGAGGGGTGTATTTATAGGCATTTTGAGGTTTGGGAAACTTTGCCCCTCCTGGTAGGAATGTATATCCCATACGTCACTAGCTCATGGACTCTTGCTAATATGAAAGAAATGAATTTATCAGGTAAGTTCTTACATAAATTATGTTTTTTCTTTCTAAGTTTTACATATATTTTACAATATAAGGGAAGCACCTATAAGTAATCAATAGCGGTATTAACTACTCTCTCTATTTTCTATATAAAATATTATTTATACACTACCATATAAGAGTCGTGATGATATGAGTAAAACATAATCTTCTGCAGTAATAGCTTAATCCCCTTACAAACCATATACTCTATTTTGTAAAAGGCTGCTCTTCCTACAGCTAAAGTTTGCCTCAAACATACAATTGGTAACTTACACCTCTACATAATGCCCCAGAGACCTTAAACATACTTAGAATATTTTCTGTCATGCTGCCCGGATAAAGTCCCTCTGACAATTTATATATAAGCACCGATTATTTCTTGATTATACTCGGTTACATAAAGCGCAGTTTCCCTCGAAATGACTGCAGTTAATTTAATAACCTCTTATATATGTATTATATTTTAAGAAGTGAGACACACATAATAACTGACACATGTTTGGATTACCTTCATTTCTTTTACAAATTTTAAGATGCTTCCACCTCTGATTTGTTAAGTAACATGTTTTTATTGTTTGAAGCATACTATTTAAATTGTGATAGTGTCGCCTTATCTATACATAGAAGCTCTTTAGTCCATATGTCCATGGGTCCTCCATATTGATGTGCACAAATATAAGATTACTTATGTACTGTAACTTAAGACAAACCGTGTGTATACTAAATAGTACTTATTTATTTCACCTTCTTTTTCCTCAAAGTTTCAAGATGTTCTCACCTTTGTGTCAATTGGTAATTTGTGTTTTATTGTTTGAAGCATACCACTAACGTTGTAACAACGTAAATATTGATTTGTACAAACATAGGATTGCTTATGTACTGTAACCTAGGACAAATGATGAAAATACTATATAGTATCGGTTTATTTTATCTCCTTTTTCCTCTAAGTTTCAAGATGATCCCATCATTATCTCAAGTGGTAAACTGTCCTTTTATTGTTTAAAGCATACTGCTAACGTTGTGACAATGTAAAACAATTTATTCTGAGAGACTACTCATTATGAAGTAATAATGATACTGGATCCTCCGCCCGTAACCTTCATCACTGGATCACAGACTGCGCCAACACCCTCGCCCCCCTCAAGAAACCGTCCAACCGCCAACCCACCAACAAGGCCAGTTGGTTCACCCCGGCCCACCAGGACTCCAAATGCCAATGCAGGCAATTGGAATGGACCTGGAGATCCAGCAAGACCCCAGCGAATAACACGGCCTACAAAGAAGCCATCACTACCCACCACCACCTCATCAAAACCACCAAGAAGACAGCCATCCAAGACAGAATCAACGCCAACGTCCACAACAGCAAGGAGCTATTCACAGTCATCAAGGAATTCTCCAATCCCAACAGCGACACCAATGACATCCCGCCCTCCCAGGACCTCTGCGATAAACTCACAATGTACTTCCACCACAAGATCGTCGACATCTATGACAGCTTTGCGCCCAGAACTCACCCACCACCGCCGACCCACCAACTCCCACCGATACCTCACCCAAATACACCACCGCCTACCCCCTACGGACCATCTGGAACCCCCTCACCACAATGGACACCATCAGAATCATGAAATCGATCCACTCTGGAGCACCCTCGGACCCCTGCCCGCATCACATATTCAACAAAGCGAGTTACACCATCTACCCCGAGCTCTGCAGCACCATCAACTGCTCCATCGAAACCGGCACCTTCCCGGTTGATTGGAAGCATGCAGAATTAAAGCCCCTACTGAAAAAACCCACAGCTGACCCCAATGATCCGAAGAACTACCACCCCATCTCTCTGCTCCCCTTTGCGGCCAAAGTCATCAAGAAGTCCATCAACGCACAACTCGTTGACCACATAGAGGCCAACCATACCCTGGACCCCTCCCAATCCGATTTCAGGAGCAACTACAGCAGGGAGACCACCCTCCTCGCCACCATAGATGACATCCTCGCCCTACTCAACCGAGGCGAGCCTCATCCTCCTAGACCTCTCAGCAGCATTCAACACTGTCTCCCATCTCACCCTCCGCACCCGCCTACACGACGCCGGCATACACAAAGCCCTGAAATGGATCACCTCCTTCCTCACTGGCAGAACCCAGAAAGTTAGACTCCCACCTTTCACCTCCAAGCCCACAGAGATCAGCTGCGGTGTACCCAAAGGCTCTTCGCTGAGCCCCACCCTATTCAACATCTACATGGCCCCTCTCGCTGCTATCGCCCAACGGCATGACCTCAACATCGTCTCGTACGCCGATGACACCCAGCTAATCATGTCACTCACCAGTTACCCCACCACCGCCAATAAAAACGTCCACGAAGAGCTGACAGCAGTCGCCACCTGGATGAGCTACAACTACCTAAAGCTGAAGCAGACAAGACCGAAGTCCTCCTCCTCGGTCGTACCACATCCGCCTGGAATAACTCCTGGTGGCCCTCAGACATCCTCCAACCCCCAACGACCATGCAGGAAATCTAGGCGTCATCCTGAACTCATCGCTCTCCATGGACCGACAAATTAACGCCGTCTCCTCTGCATGCTTCCACACACTCCACCTGTTGAGAAAGATCTTCAAATGGATCCCAACCGAGACCAGGAAGACACTCACCCACGCCCTCGTCAGCAGCAGACTAGACTACGGCAACACACTCTACGCCAGCTACACCATCAAGCTCCAAAAGAGACTCCAGTACATCCAGAACGCCTCGGTCAGACTCATCCTCGACATCCCTCGCCAATGCCACATCACCAAACACCTGCAGGACCTGCACTGGCTCTGCATCAACAAAAGAATAACCTTCAAGCTTCTCACCCACGCATTCAAGGCCCTCCACAACATCGGTCCCGAATACATAAACCACTGCGTTACCTTCTACACCCCCGTTAGACAACTTCGATCGGCCTGACCAAGCCCTCGCAGTCTTCCCCCGCATCAGGAAAACCACAGCGGGAGGCAGATCCTTCTCTCACCTGGCATCCAAGACTTGGAACACCCTCCCACTGCACCTCAGACAAGCTATCTTCCTAACTAAGTTCAGAAAGGACCTCAAGACCTGGCTATTCGATCGAACTGCAGCCCTCAGCGCCTTGAGACCCTTACGGGTGAATAGCCACGCTTTACAAGAACCCAATAGATAGATAGATAAATAGATAGATCCTTATAAGTTCTCTGTTACTAGGACTATGCGTCTCTTACTTTGTACTGAACTTTTTTTAGATTTATGCAAAGCTCATTGTACACTGTTAATTCTGTTCTATTAGGAAAACCCAATATAAATTATTTTTTTTTTAAAAAACAGGTGAAGTTTGAGACTTTTAAGATAATGTGATTTGCATCATCCCAAAAGGATAACAGAACATTATCTAAATTTAAGTCACTTTAAAGCTCATAGGAGCTATGTACCTCTGCTAGTTATTCTTACTGATCATTAACACCATATGCTAAAATATAACATCACATGATTTATCAAAGATTCACTGTGATAACCAATAGCCTGTCTATCCACAGTGATAGGTTAAAACTATTGTAGTTTGAAGCAATAATGTCAACCGTAAATAATATCCCACCATAAACTATTAAAGCTAACAATGCCTTGAGCAAGCCTGTGTGTCTTGTACCATAGAATCACAGCAGCAAGGGGATAGCAAAAAATTGTTAAATGCAAAAGTAACCATTCATGTCTTCCTCACTGCTAAAAGAAGGGTTGCTAAAGTTGTTAGCCACCCTCTCTCCATATAGAGACAGGGCAATTCTATTTCAAATCATGGGCTTTTACAATCATGCTCAGATGCCATATGGCGAGTGGCTCTAGCATTGATATTATACACAGCCTGAGGATCACATAAGGTACACACTGTCTGGTCAAGAATACAAGTGTCAAATGATGAAAACTCAGTAAGCCATATGATGTTTGCGCCTGACAATCCATTGGGCAATCAGTAATTCACTCCCCATAGTGTTGAAGTATTATAACATCACATTCTTTCTCTACTAAAAAGTACAAATAATTCTAGATGCAAACTGGGAATCATGTATAGGAAGCAGAGAAGGCTTGTATCCTACCCATGGAGATCATGTTAGAATTTGCAGTTTGTAAGCCTTAGCCCAGTACATTTATTAGTATTGATCTTGTATGCAGATTTTCTCATCTCCAGTTGCA